>NC_134413.1:72635213-72935213 GCF_038048845.1 Mixophyes fleayi
GTATTTACACGCCATACTAATGCTCTTACCACAACATTCTTGTGACATAACCCTGACCCGATCCACCAGTTTACTTATTCTGAATGTTCCGAAAAAAGGCCATAGCAACCGACAACCTAAACAAAGCAGCCTCAAAAGCATCGCTAGCTACTGCCGGGATGATGTTCACAAGACCAGCCAACCATCTCTGTCAATGGGCCTACGTCTGACTTCCAACGCAGGAGGAATTATAGCTCAACCCCTAATGCCCTGCGAGCCAAAACCTGCTTGGCAACATCCTGACCACTGTGCACTACAGAAAGAAGTAATTACCTGCCAAAGCCGACACCAAATAGGGCTTAGATTTACCCACATGAAAACAATGCCACACAAAAAACAGTATACGCTGCTGATCAGGCTTACTTTCTGTCCTTCTTGATGAACAGGACCCTCCCCAGGACTGCCAAGCCAACTGATATTTCTACAAGGTACCTGTTGCTATCGTATGTTTTACAAGGTCCACTGTACCGCCTTACAATCTGCCAGACAAAGCCAGGGCATAAAACACCAATCACATTAGCCCCAGGGGCTAGCAGACGGATAGCCTGCACTACCCAAAAATTATCACAACCGGAAACTATTCTTATCGCCGTGGCGATTACACCACGATTCCATTGCTACAACAATTGGGAACAGCTCCAGAAACCAGACATTCCTCATGAAACCTTCTTGACGCCACAAAAGGGGCCAATCAGCCGCACGCTACTCCCTGTCCAGGTAAGCCTCAAACCCATATGAGCCAGCCGCATCCCTAAACAAGTGCAGCTCCACATTATTGGCATCAGGCAACATCCACAAACCCCATTGAAGTTAACCAAAACAAGCGCCACATGACCAGATCGTCCCTAATCTCCTAGGATATCCTCACCAGATAACAAGCTTAAAACACCAACTGTAGCTCTCTCCAACTTCCTGCCAAAAAACCCTACCCATGGGAATAACGCGACAAGCAAAGTTAAGTAGACCAAGCGAGAATGGAACGTGCTTTAACTGAGCCTTACTCTTGCCCTGCAACGAGACAATGACACCCTTCGACTTAGCCACTCTCTCCCTGGGCCACCTACAGCACCCTGCTCTAGTGTCCATTCCACTACCCAGGTATGACAATCTCTCTGACGGACCTTCCGATTCGTCCGCCGCCACAGGAACTCCCATAGTTCTAACCTTGACTGAGCGGAAAACAACAATTCCCGACACACCGTGGACCCACTTGGCCCAATGACAAGAAATCATCCAGGTAATGGGCCACCTTTTGATGTCCCGTCCCCGTAACAACACGCCAATGGGGAAAATTACTGAAACACTCAAAATTTGTGCAAGATATTGAACCTCCCATAGACAAACATTCATCCACATAATAGCCATCTGGCAACCGAACACCCATGTATTTACACGAAGATGCAAGCAAAGGCGGAACCTAAATGCTGACTCATTATCCAGCTCCGCCAGCAACGCCCCGGCCCCACCGAGCACTCAGATTCTGCAAACACGTCACTCACGGACATACAATGTGGGTTAAACAGATGCTGTATCAGCCTAATGTATTACCCACCTCCTTCTTTGGTACTACGCCCACCGGGGAAATGACCAAGCCCTGAACCGGGGAGGGGGGGGGGGGGTAGGAGAGGGACCGCACATTTTGCACAACTCGTCCTCTTTATTCACTTTCTCCTGCCCAACCAAAGGCAACTCTAGAGCTCATTTTAGGTTCATGGTAGACCACGCATGTACTGATCCACTTACCAGCAATTTATACCCATGCTTAACACCAACCCTTAAAAACTCAGAATCCGGTCTATTGGGGTAACAACCTAGCCGTTTATCCAGCTCAGACAATGCAATAGGAGAAAAGGCCTTAACTCGCAGGAGCACTTGCGGTGGGTCTATCCGTGGCACCTGGGCCGCTCCTCTTAGGACATACCCTTCTGGGATGCCCTCCTCCATACATGGCACAGGCATGCTTAAGCCTACAGGCCGCTCCTCTGCCACCCTGACTCTCGTTATATGCAACACATCTCCTTCGAAAGGGCCGGGCCAAACTGTTTGGGAGTTGCCATAACCTTACACCAAATCCATCCTTAATAAACCATCTTGTTTCTTGTGAAATGCCTCGTCCTAATGTCTCCACATGTTACCTCTGGAGCGGGTATACATCCCCTGTATCAAGAAAAAGCGCTTTATAATGTTCATGTGCCCCTCCGGCCTACTCATCGAATAACAGGCTGCAGACACCAGGAAACCCTCCAAAGAATTGGCAAAACTCCCATCAACCTCCTTACCCACGCCAGAGCGTGACATTGCTTCTGCCAAATCGTCCTTAGCCTTGTTGGTAATGGGCAAACATATATACAAACCGGCCCGTGCGTATCTGTCACGCACCCTGTTTCTCATGTCCCGCGGGACTGCTGTATTGGAACAGCGCACCACATCATCACCCGTCAACCTGTTACTGAGGCTGTTATTCACCACCACCGCTCCCCGGCGGGTACCACTCAACTTCCTCTCCAGCAGCCTTATCCACCTTGTGTCCAAACTCCTGGACCTTGCTGGAACCTCACTCTCAAAGGAAGAAGAGCCGGACTCAGAGCTCATGCCCGACATCCCACTGGCATGCTCACCGACTGGCTCGCGGCCACCACCGTTCGCTCCTGGTGATGTTCCTGCCGCGGCCGCATAAGAAGCGCGCCTGGACCCCCGTCCCGATGACGTATGCGTTTGGAACCTGTAGAGGAGGAAACAGAAAGAGAGCTCCCTGGACCGGGAGCAGAGGACCCTGCAAGCACTGACGGTTCTGTATTATGCGCTAATAATCTGGGTTCAGGAACCGAACCCGCGCCGGCTTGCTGAGTTGGAGGAACTAAATTTAGTGCGAGGGGTGACCCGAGAACCCGTCAGAGAGGACGTCTGACCCTGCCATGCGCCGGGCCCTCGGGCCACCAACTGCATGTTCTGGGAACCTGATGCCACTAAAGGGGCTAACGCAGATGTCTGCGTGCAATCCGCCCCTGGGAGAGCGGGCGCGACGGAAACTGTGGAAGCAAAGGCACCTGTGGTTAAACCGTAACTGCTGGGACAGGGAGGAACAGAAAATTAGGGGGGGTCCTGCCCGCTTGGCTCTGAGCATGGTGACTTATTCTGTGGGCTGGCCGGTGAAATGGGGGTGGGAGAGGAGATAAGGGATGGGAGGAAAGCAAGTAAGGGCAGCAAATCAAGGAGTAAAAAGGGGGAAAAAGTGCAGGATAAAGGGGGCAAAAACGGGAAAAGGAGCAGGAAGGGAAGGAGGGTCGGGTATAGCAGGAATGGAGGGAAGGAATGCAGCCAAAAGGGGAAGGAAATGTAGATATAAGCTGAGCAGAGAGCAAGGGGGAAACTAGAAGAGACCAGCAATACAATACGATACAATATAATGCCAACAATACAATACAATAACACCACAAATGCAGCGTAAGACTTGAACAAATAGCACAGTAATACTCACCGGGACAGCAGAGAAGGCCAGGTGCTCACCCGAAAACTCACACCGGGACAGCAGAGCAGGTAAGACGAAGGACTCACTCCATAAACTCTCCAGCAGTGAAAGGGGAAGCTGACTGCCAGTACCTGGCCTTATCCTGCTTTCCCCCAATATAATCCTGCCCCCTACCTCCCCACTGATTGGCTGACCCCTGCCCCGCAGTGGAGTTAACTCTTGCTATACTTTTCTTTTCTTTTACCTGCCCCCTCAGTGTTTATGTTACCTCGGGCGAATCCCCGCCCTCTGTTATCTGAATGTTAAATATTAGTCGGATGGGGTTGGTAGATGTTTATCTTAGATTATAGTTCTTTCACAACAATTTATCAGATTTTTTTATTGCTATATGGCTGTGCTGTGGGGTAGATTTATCTGGCCATAATGGAGCGTTGTGTTTGAACTCAAGAGCTTAATCGTTCAGGGTTTGTTAACCTTTTGCATTATCACAAGAAGCTGCAAGAACAAGCAAGAGGGAGCAGCAGAGACTGTGTAAATGTGGACGCTGGAGAATACTCCTAGATATTCATATTTAGGAGTATTTCTATACACCTGAATATTCCTTAATGAGTTAAAGATCTATGCCTTACATGATATGCTGAACATTATTATATAGCTCCCTATAAGCATTAAATGGTAGTTGTGTATGTGCAGTATCATATGTTGTTTGTTGCTGAATACAAATGTAAACATTGGGGGGGCTGTGGATGTATTAACCTATGGTGGCTGGTACCCATACTCAGGCCCTGATTATAACTGTGCATCCTAGTCCATGTTTATGCACATATATCATTATCACATATATAGACCTAATATCCACCTGCCCTTATATATAAGAGGGTTAATAGTATTACAATATGATCCTAAATGCAGAGGGCCACATTAGAAACTTAACTCAAACACAAATAATAGCATCCTGCCCACGCACCCAATGGTAGGATTAATCTCCAATTTGGCCACAATTAAGGGTGGTTATATAGGACACATCCAAGGTTCTACTGACCACATTCACTAATGAATCTTGAACAGACTGGGAGCAAATTATACTGAGATTCCACTACTATAAATGTAACAATACACAGCCTTTATCTATATAAGACTAGGGATGTGCACCGGCGACTTTTGAGGTCTCGTGTTTTGTGTTTTGGATCCGGATTTTCGTTATTTTTGAGGTTCGGATTTGTCTCGCAAAACACTTGACGAAAGGTCTCGGTTCGGATTTAAGGTATTGGATTCGGATTTTTTTTGAAAAAAACATAAAAAGTTTAAAAATCAAGTTTTTGGGCTTATTTTCACTCCTAGGCTATTATTAACCTCAATAACATTCAATAACAAGCATTTCCACTAATTTACAGTGTATTCTGAACACCTCACAATATAGTTATTAGTCCAAAACGTTGCAACAAGGTATCTTTCTGGACTGCGTAGAGGAGTGGGTCACCACAATATATATTAAAAACCCTGAACTTTTATGATTCGCACCAATAAATGTACCTGGACTGCGTAGAGGAGTGGGTCACCACAATATATATTAAAAACCCTGAACTTTTATGATTCGCACCAATAAATGTACCTGGACTGCGTAGAGGAGTGGGTCACCACAATATCTTAAAAACCCCGAACTTTTATGAATCGCACCAATAAATGTACCTGGACTGCGTAGAGGAGTGGGTCACCACAACATATTAAAAACCCTGAACTTTTATGATTCGCACCAATAATTGTACCTGGACTGCGTAGAGGAGTGGGTCACCACAATATATTAAAAACCCTGAACTTTTATGATTCGCACCAATAATTGTACCTGGACTGCGTAGAGGAGTGGGTCACCACAATATAAATTAAAAACCCTGAACTTTTATGAATCGCACCAATAATTGTACCTGGACTGCGTAGAGGAGTGGGTCACCACAATATATTAAAAACCCTGAACTTTTATGATTCGCACCAATAATTGTACCTGGACTGCGTAGAGGAGTGGGTCACCACAATATCTTAAAAACCCTGAACTTTTATGATTCGCACCAATAATTGTACCTGGACTGCGTAGAGGAGTGGGCACTGGGCACCACAATAAAATATATAAAAAACCTTCAACAGATCTGCATTACACTACACATACGGCTGCTCCTCCATCCTCTCCATCATATACATGTTGGTGTTTTAGCGTGTGACAACCTCTTGTTTTTGATAATGTCAGTGCATTTTGAATATTTTTCAATTTGCCCCACACCACTGAATGTACTTTATCTATGATACGCAATACGCATCTATCTATCTTGACTGCGTAGTGTGGTGGCCCCGGTACACAATTTGGTACCGAGGCCACAATATAATTAAAAAACCCTCCACGTGTCTGAATTCCACCAAACAAGTATCTGGACTGCATAGTGGGGTGGCCCCGGTACCCAATTTGATACCGGGGCCACAATACCTCCTCCAAACATGGTACAGACAATTCGTCATTGAGATCCCAGACAGACAGGGTCAAAGTGTTATTGTTTAACTTTGTAAACCCAAAAAACTGTCCCTGTTGCACATAGTCGTGCAATGAAGACTGACTTTTTCATTTAAAGGCACGATCTTTCAAGTGTAGTGTTTGTAAGTCTAAGTCATATTATACTTTTGGTAAAATTGGTTTATTTTGTTCCTCTTTATGGTAATTAATTAGTAATAGAATTAAAGTATGAAATAGAATTAAAGTATGAAATAGAATTAAAGTATGAAATAGAGTGGTATAGAGTTGTAGTGTGGTATAGATAGAGTGGTCCACACAATATAATAATAAAACCCTCAACTGGTCTGAATTCCACCAAACAAGTATCTGGACTGCGTAGTGTGGTGGCCCCGGTACACAATTTGGTACCGAGGCCACAATATAATTAAAAAATTGGGCATCAACTGTCACCGTTGTTTAATATCTGATACACCTAAATATGGACTGCACAGTGGAGTGGCCCCGGTAGTAAATTTGGTGCCGGGGCCACAATACCTCCTCCAACTTCCAAGTGTAGTGTTTATAAAGACAGACAGCGTCGAAGTGTTATTAGTTGACTTTCTTAACCCTAAAATTGTCCCTGTTGCAAATATTCATGCAATGGACAGTTACTTTTCCATTGAAAGACTCAAGCTTTCAAGTGTAGTGTTTATAAAATATAAACAACAATACAGTAGTTTTAGAGCACGTCAATACCTCTTGTTTTAAATTATGACACGGCATTTTACTTTTGGTTTAATTTCTTGAATTTTTTTACATTTGGTTTTACTTTTTGAACATGGCAAACGACTGTTGATTGGTCATATAATGCAAAAAAAAAAGTTCCAAGATGGAATTGTCCTTGGGCCCTCACACCCACCCTTATGTTGTTGAAATAGGACATGCACACTTTAACAAACCAATCATTTCAGCGACAGGGCCTACCAAACAACTTTGGCTGAAATGATTGGTTTGTTTGGGCCCCCACACCAAAAAAGCTATTCATCTCTCCCTGTACAGACTAAACAGGCTCTACTGAGGCAAGATGTCGTCCTCATCCTCAACCTCTGATTCCTCTCCCCCTACAGTGTGTACTTCCTCCTCATCACACATTATCAATTCGTCCCCGCTGGACTCCACAACCACAGGTCCCTCTGTAGTATCTGGAGGGCAGTGCTGTACTTCATTGAGGAATTGATTATTCATTTTTATAAACATCATTTTTTCAACGTTATGAGGAAGCAACCTCCTTCGCCGCTCACTGACCAGGTTCCCCGCTGCACTAAAAACTCTTTCCGAGTACACACTGGAGGGGGGACAACTCAGGTAAAATAGAGCCAGTTTGTACAGGGGCTTCCAAACTGCCTTTTTTTCCTGCCAGTAACAATATGGACTGTCTGACATGTCTACTTGGATGGTGTCAGCAAAGTAATCATCCACAATTTTTTCTATTGTGACAGCATCCAATGCAGCGAGAGTAGACATGTCTGCAATGGTTGGCAGGTCCTTCAGTCCGGACCAGATGTTATCAGCATCCCCGCCAGTGCCTCTTTTGGGAAAACTGAGCTTTTTCCTCGCAGCCATAGATGTGGAAGAAAATGAGGGTGGAGCTGTTGGCATGTCACGGTCCTCTTCAGAGGACAATCTCCTGACCAGCAGGTCTTTGCACCGCTGTAGACTTGTGTCCGCCGGAAACAGAGACACAACATACGCTTTAAACCGAGGATCGAGCACGGTGGCCAGAATGTATTCCTCTGACTTTAAAAGAGTGACCACCCTCGGATCCTGGCAAAGCGTACGAAGGGCTACATCCACAAGAGCTACATGCTTGGTGTAATCGCAATGGCTTACCAGCTCCTCCCTCACTTTCTCCAGCTGCTTCTGCAACAGCCTGATCAGGGGAATGACCTGACTCAAGCTGGCAGTGTCGGAACTGACTTCTCGTGTGGCAAGTTCAAATGGCTGCAGAACCTTGCACAACACGGAAATCAGTCTCCACTGCGCTTGACTGAGGCGCATCCCCACTCCTTTGCCTATGTCGTAGGTGGCTGTGTAGGCCTGAATGGCCTTTTGCTGCTCCTCCATCCTCTGCAGCATATAGAGGGTGGAGTTCCAGCGCGTCACAACCTCTTGTTTGAGGTGATGGCAGGGCAGGTTCATGCTTTTTTGATGTGCCTCTAGTCTGCGGTAGGCACTGGCTGAATGCCGAAAGTGTCCAGCAATTTTGCGCGCCACCGCAAGCATCTCCTGCACACCCCTGTCACTCTTGAGGTAATGCTGCACCACCAAATTAATGGTGTGGGCAAAACATGGGACGTGCTGGAAATTGCCCATATTTAATGCCCGCACAATGTTACTGGCATTGTCTGACACCACAAATCCCCATGAGAGTCTAAGTGGGGTAAGCCACTGGGAGATAATTTCCCTCATTTTCTCTAATATGTTGTCAGCGTTGTGCCTCTTATTAAAGCCTGTAATGCACAATGTTGCCTGCCTTTGCATGAGCAGCCATTTTGTAGATGCTGCTACTGATGCAGCTGTTGCTGTTGCTGCGGAAGGGGATGCATCTACCCAGTGGGCTGTCACAGTCATATAGTCCTTCGTTTGCCCAGAACCACTTGTCCACATGTCCGTGGTTAAGTGGACAGTGGGTACAACCGCATTTTTAAGAGCACTGAGGACACTTGATCGTACTTCTCTGTACATTTTTGGTATCGCCTGCCTAGTGAAGTGGAATCTCGAGGGGATTTGGTACCGGGGACACAATACCTCCATCAACCCTCTAAATCCCACTCCACTGATGGCGGACACCGGGCGCACGTCTAACACCAACATTGCAGTTACAGCCGCAGTTATACGCTTTGCAATAGGGTGACTACTATCGTATTTTGTGGTCATGGCAAACGACTGTTGGACGGTCAATTGTTTTGTGAAAGACTTAGCGGTCTTACGACTTCCCCTCTGGGAAGATGACCGACTAACAGCAGCAACAGCAGCAGTGGCAGTAGTAGGCGTACCGCTGCAGGATTCCTCGGATGAATCCCGTATTGAGGAGGACTCAGTCTGGCTGCTGACTTGGGCTGCAGGACTGAATCTGATGGAGATTGTGGAGGAAGTTGACGAGGAGGGTGTTGCTGGTGTGTATCCAACTGGACCACGGGATTTAGGTGTCCCTGTACCGATGAGGGTCCTAGCCCCAGTTCCTGAACTAACCACTGAACTATGAAGGTTATTCAGGTGACGTATAAGGGAGGATGTTCCTAGGTGGGCAAGATCCTTACCCCTGCTTATTTGAGCTTTACATAAGCTACATATGGCCATACATTGGTTGTCTGGATTTGGATAAAAATAACTCCAGACCGAAGAGGTGCATTTTTTGGTCTTCTGACCAGGCATGACGATGGGCTTTTTCATCCCATGGACATCAGCTGTTTCCCCCCCTGGTGCCTCATTTACAATAACCACATCACCATCCTCATCATCAAGTTCCTCCACAGCGCCAGCTACATCATCAATAGCCTCCTCCCGAGCCACCTCTTCCCGTACAGTGATGGGAAGGTCAGGCTTGACAACCACCAACACCCTTGGACTCGCCTTGGGGATTTGTGATAATTTCTCTTTAGAAGGCAGAGTTGTTTGCTGTTTTGTTGCTGACAGCATAACTCTCTTCAATTTTTTGTAGGGGGGGGAGGAGGAGGAGGGCTAAGATCCGTGGGTGAAGCTGAACCACTAGTCATGAACATGGGCCAGGGCCTAAGCCGTTTCTTGCCACTCCGTGTCGTAAATGGCATATTGGCAACTTTACGTTTCTCCTCAGATGATTTAAAGTTTCTCTTTTTGCTACTTTTTCTTAACTTGGGCTTTTTGGATTTTACATGCCCGGTACTACGAGATTGGGCATCGGGCTTGGAAGACGACGTTGATGGCATTTCATCGTCTATGTCATGACTAGTGGCAGCAGCTTCAGCATTAGGAGGAAGTGGGTCTTGATCTTTCCCTACTTTATCCTCCAAATTTTTGGTCTCCATTATATGTAGCACAAGATACTGCAGAATGTGTGAACTTGGTAATATTGCAGTACCAATGGACTTATACTGCTGGATTGGTTTTGCAAATTTGGTTATAATTATTATATTTTTTTTTTTTTTTTTTAAATTTTTTATTTTTTTTTACTTTTTTTTAATTTTTAAAAAACTTGGGAATAGTGGGGAAAAAACTATGCCCTTAGAAGCACAGAGCACAGGACACAGCACCACTGGACTGAACAGGACACGGCACAGGACCCAGCAGCACTACGGAACTCAGCAGGACAGAGCACAGGACACAGCACCACTGGACTGATACTGCAGAATGTGTGAACTTGGTAATATTGCAGTACCAATGGACTTATACTGCTGGATTGGTTTTGCACATTTGGTTATAATTATATATATTTTTTTTAATTTCTAATTTTTTTTTTTTTTTTACTTTTTTTTTATTTTTTAAAAACTTGGGAATAATGGGGAAATAACTATGCCCTTAGAAGCACAGAGCACAGGACACAGCACCACTGGACTGAACAGGACCCAGCAGCACCACTGACCTCAGAAGGACAGAGCACAGCACACAGCACCACTGGACTGATACTGCAGAGCACAGCACAGCACAGCACAGCACAGCACAGAACTAAACAGCACAGCACAGAACTAAACAGCACAGAACTAAACAGCACAGAGGACCACCTAACACACCCTCCCTCTACCCTGATCAATGCCCGAGTGAAGATGGCGGCGACTAGCGGGGAATTTATAGGATCCGAGTATCGCGAGATCCGACAACGGGATTATGAGTCAGAGCCTCAGTTTCACTTTTGAATTTGGCGCCAATACCCGGATCTGTCTCGGATCCGACTCGGATCCGCAACGTTCGGGTGGGCTCGGATTTCATAAATCCGAGTGCGCTCATCCCTATATAAGACACATCACTCAAGCTGAGTACCCAGGTCACACGGGGTCTGTTATTGGGGTTGAGTGGTGACTGCACACACAGGATGACAGTGATGGGAACAAATTATCTGCTTGATTTCAATTGTCTCACTCTTGGGAAATCCAAAACTCTTGGCTCTACGTATGCACCAATATTTAATCCGTTTCATGGTAATGAATGCTGAGTCCCCGTGTACATGACTTCATGTGCTGTTACTACTCACTGTGAGAAAACAAATAAACCAAAACACATTTATATAATTATTATAGGTACGTTCACATTTGTTTTGGTCGACCAACATCTGTGTATTCCAGAAGATGCCCAGGTGCAGAAGATGATCGAGGAATCAAAGACGTATGAAGATCATTTGCCTGATGTCTACAGCACTTTATCTCAGGAGTATTTGTCATGTATGGTCTTACCTGCTAAAGTGACTACAGTAAAACCATTATTTTACAATCCCAAATTTTAAGTAACACCATCATTTTATATTCCTATAGCAGCAAATTTAAGTTAAGGATTAAAAAAACATACACAGCTCACATTATGTCTGTGTCTTGTGCATTATGTATATTTAGATATGGAAAGACTGTGTTTCATCTGATTTTGATAACCAGTGACTGGCATGTTTGGTATTGTGTCTGTGCCTCCCTTGATGTGTTCTTCTTGTACCTTCGGGTGTTGTCCTGTAAATCATGGAATAGCTGGGGATATAATGGATACAGGCATAACAAGTGTTAGAGGGACACCAGTCGTTTCACGATGTTATTACAATGGCGCTACCGTTGGCGTTACCATAATGTTACCGGAATCATTAATACTTTGTGACTGTAGTATAAGTACTCGCTGCTTGGGGGAGTTTTACTGCACATAACACAAGTGATTTATTGATAAGATTAGGCGTCCAGTATAGATCCATCTGAAGCTACGATGTGACAGTCATCAGCGTTATCTTCCCCAGACCAAGCGGTCTGAGTCCCCTGGTAAGAAGTCAGTGATGACGTTAGTTGGCCCCCAGTGTAATGGGATCGGGGTCACTAATAACCTTCCCCATTGTGTAATATATAATAAGTAAGTTAATAACACCCACAAAAGTAAGAAAAAGGGTAACCAAGGGTTAAAACATGTATCTAAATAAAGACTTCCCAAAACTACTCATACATTAAATTTTTATTTTTTATTTTGTGAAGAATCTGAAAAAGAAGTAAAATAAAATGAGACGTGATAACAACCGCTGAGAGAGAATTGCTCCGAGTAATTATTAGTTCATACCAAAGTGACAATCTAATTGTGAAGATTTTTATACATACTATATGTTAACGTAAGAACTAGTGTTATGAGCCCACAGTATTATTCTTGTCACCCACATGTCCTTATAGCTAATACACGTGTTCTGATTATTTAACCATCTCATCCATCAGATACTCGGTTCCTTGACATCCACAGGACCTGGGTTTCATACTCCTAGATTGTGTGGTGTCTGCAGGATTCTGGATTGGGATGAGGTCATCTCGGTTTATGACTTCCTCCGATATGATTAGTTGTGGGAGCTGTCTAGCCGGTTGGTGCTATTTAATGACGGGATGATAATGTGGAGGTGCAGATATCAGATCACAGGAGAGGTCCCACATTGTGTTTTATTCAGTAAGAAATGTAGGGTAGGGGGCTTTTCTTCTGTCCTCCAGATTATCATGGCATAGGTAATAAATGTACATTACTACATTACATAATGTGATCAAACAATCTATAATAACAGATGTATTACACTGTTATATTGCTATAAGCCCGGACTAAAAGCCTGATCTAGATTTGGATGTAAGTACAGCTACAAGTCACATCTTAGAGCATGGGGTGGGATTCCCTATGGAAATTGGGTCTGTTCATTAGAGACAATCAGGACTATGAGAAAAACAACATCAAACAGTGGAAAAGGCAGACAACACAACCATCAAATAAAAACTATTCTTCTTCACATCTTGAGAATACAAACAGGTCAGATCATCACTGGAATACTGTGAAACGAAATCATGCTAGAACACGCTATAGCCCCCCCACTAAGAAACATCCCCCTACAGAACAACTACCTCTTAGGAATAGATTCCTTACACTAGACACCATTGATGCTAGTGATAGCGATGATTTTTTTATCTCCAGTATGCTTGTTGCACGAGAGAGGGGGCAACAAGCAGAACGTCAAAGAAAATATCAAAATAGCTTCGCCCATGAAGCGCAGGCACATGGAAGAAGGGGAAAACGAGGGGGCTTACAAAAAACAAAGGAAAAGATTCAATTCATCGACAATGGAACGCTAAAAGAGAATGGGATCTTTAATCTATCCAAACATCAACTTAATAGTTCAGAATTTTCATTGTTGAGCAAAGGACTTTCATTTGCCCCCACACATAAACCTAATAGATTCCAGATGTTCATAGACATCAATAAATTCACTAGGAAATTAACGCTTAAACGTCATTTTGCCAGAAAGGATACGGCTATTATTTCTAACTATGAAAATAGGTCCAAGTCAGGCCTAAAACCTACCTCTAAATTTTACCCTCTCGAATCTAAGAGCAGCCACATCGATCTCTTCCAGGAATTGGTGATTAAAGATTTATGTAGAGATAAATATAATAACCCAAAAACTCACAACCTTACTAAACAGGAACTCTCAGTTATGGACACCCTTGCGGACAACAAGCAAGTAGTTATCAAACAAGCTGATAAAGGGGGAGGAGTAGCTTTACTTGATAGATCAGCATACATCGAAGAGGCTGAGAGGTTATTGAGCGATGCAGTCTCATATACTAGATTACAAAGTGACCCTACTACAGAGTACGTATCACAAATGAGAGACACACTCCTCAAAGGCCTACGTAACAGTGTACTGACTAAAGATGAATATCAATACCTACTAGTCCTCAACCCCATTATCCCTGTTTTCTATTTTTTGCCTAAAATCCATAAAACATTGAATAAACCCCCTGGTAGACCCATAGTGGCCGGTATAGATTCCCTTACATCCCATATCTCCGAGTATGTTAACATTTTCCTAAGTAAGTATGTGGTTAAGCTCGAATCCTATCTTAAAGACACGAGTAGTGTCCTGAACCTCTTTGAAGATTTCTGTTGGAATCCAAAGTATATTTGGCTCACCATCGACGTCCAATCGCTTTATACAGCAATTGAACACGAGAAGGGTATCCGAGCCTGCAGGGAATTTTTAGATCCGGACCCTGACCTCTCCTTAGAACATAAAGACTTTCTGTGCGAATTGATGCGGTTCATTCTTACTCATAATTATTTTAAATTTTTAGAAATATTTTACCTCCAGATCTGTGGCACAGCTATGGGCACGATTTTTGCGCCCAGCTTCGCCAATCTACTGATGGGAAGCTGGGAACACGAATACATCTATAAGCCCAACCCCTTTTCTCACTGCATTAAGGTCTACAAGAGATATATAGATGATATCCTTATGGTTTGGGATGGTGATGAGGAATCCATCAATTCATTCCTCACATACATTGGTACCAACAATTACAATTTAAAATTCACGGCCAAACAAAATACTACTAGCATTGAATTTCTAGATCTAGTTCTTACAGGAACTAATAATAAGGTTGAAACAAGAAATTTTGTTAAAACGGTAGATTCCAACAGTTATCTCCACTTCAAGAGCGGCCATGTAAGAAAATGGAAATCAAACATCCCATACTCCCAATTCCATAGGATAAAAAGAAATTGCAGTAATGACTCACAATGTAGGGAACAACTACACATGTATGCACGACGCTTCCAGGAAAGAGGCTACCCAGACACACTTATCTCAGAAGCCCTGACGAAAATTGAAGGGGTCAACAGAACAGATCTATTACAATATAAAATTAGAGATAATCAAAAGGAACGCAAACCCTTTATTACTAACTATAACGCATGTGAAAATAGAATAAGGTCGACTATCTCCAAACACTGGGAGATTCTGCGTATGGACCCTATTTTAACCACCATTCTCCCTACAAGACCTGACATTATCTTCCGCAAAAATAGGAACTTGAAAGATGCCCTTGCACCTAGCATGCTACCCGAGACTCATACCAACATTTCAAACACATTCCTAGCGGTGAAGGGTTTCAACAAGTGTAATCACTGCAATATCTGCAAGTTTGCGAGCTCAGAAAAGAAAGTTTTTTACAATCATGATAACAGCTTAAAGTTCAACATAAATGAATTCATGAACTGCCAAACATCCTCTGTCATATATCTATTAAAATGCTCCTGTGGTCTTAAATACATTGGTAAAACTAAATTGAAACTAAGAATTCAAGAGCATGTCAGAAACATTAAAAACAAGATTGAATCGCATTCTGTTTCCAGACATTTTAATAAAAAAACACAACTCAGATCCAAATCATCTCACCTTCAAGGGGATAGAGAATGTACGCTTAGGATGCCGAGGAGGTGATCTCCAGCCTAAGCTCTCCAAAAGGGAGATGTTTTGGATCTTCCAGTTGAATACCCTTACCCCCTCTGGTCTTAATGAAGAATATGAAATTGCTCCTTTTTTATAGTATTATGTTTTACTGCATTTTATATTGTATATCTTGTGGATTCTATAGATATTGATTTACCTGGTGATAAGGACCGCATAAGATGGCATCACACTACTTTGCATGCATCTACTATTCACTTTTTAGCATATGTCTTTTTTATTGCATAGTTTTACATGTCTGTTTCATTTAACACCATCTACATAAGGTAGTGTGTGTTTTATCTGCCCTATATACATTTTTATATTTTTATATTTTATTGTTGTCATAGCCTTTTATTTATGTTTTATTATGCATTTATTGTATTTCACTATGCAATTCTGTATCAATATGTACTATCTATTTACATTCCCTTGTCAAAGATGGCCACTACAGACTCCATCCACTAGTGATCTATATTGAGTGCCCTGATCCAAGATGGCCGCCGCACTCGTTTTAATGTTATCTATAGGAGTCCCTCTGAACTTCAGATGTGGCATCTGACATGTCCCATTAGCGCCCTGGGTCTTTGCTCTACTTACATAGAGAGACTATCACCTTAGCCCTCAGTCTGCTACACCCGCGCGGTCGCGGGTGTTCCGCGCATGCGCGGTAGCGGCCGTGCACTGCGCATGTGCGGGAGCCTCTGCGCACTGCGAATGCGCAAAATGGCCACCGCACATAGTATAAAAACAAGCCTGGGCACTTTATATATCCTCCTGAAGAAGTCTATTTGAGATGAAACGCGTTGAGGCCCCATTATCTTCTGTATACATTGACATAGGCCAATCTACCATCCTGGACACTTAGTGTATATACCTTGATACTTCTGTGCGGAGATCACCGGCAATACCTACAGAACCCTCCAGGGATCCATACTGGTACAAGCTGACCAACTGCCTTATACAGATAAGCTTTTTATGTTTTTGCACAATGTGAGTTAGCATTTGTAAACTATTGTTAAATAAATCCTTTGTACATAAATTACTACACTATATGGCTCCTTTATCCTCACTATTTCAGTTGATTGGAGTTTGATTGCGGTGTTTGTATGGGGACGGCTGCCCGAGACTAAGAAGTACTGCGTACTGCACTCGCTGGTTTACCGGTTCCTGACACATGAGACTAAGCTGAGATTCCCTCTTGGAGACCTTAATATAGATAAGCTGATTTTACATTACCTTTTGGTACGCTTCCACCTATTACACTGTTATCTGGTGAACTGTATTACTCTGCACACCTATCTCCTTCCCTCAGCTGCTATACAATTGGAAAACTTTGTGGGCTGTGTTGTACTGGTTCAGCCAGCTCTGTTTGAACATTTACTGCATATGCATTTTGTGACATTGGAGTTAATTCTATATACACCAGAGTCTGTTATGGTTATCCATCCTGTCTAGCATTTGGATTTAAGAGCTGGATTTATTATATAGAGTGTTGGATACCAACCCAGAGACCTAGAGTCGATCCTTATGCCCATTTAATTGATCCCACTTTGTTTAGCCTTATTCCGCTAAACCTCACCAGTGCGCCATCCTTCAGTTGCACATATATATATATATATATATATATATATATATATATATATATATATATATATAACCAGTCATTTTTCCTTCCTTGATTCCCACATGCGTGAATATTGCGCCAGTCTGCTCTGTATGAGCGATTCCAACAGGGCAACGTGTCTGCAGAGTTGCTGTTATTAATGTATTAAGTTAAGTGCTATTTTTTATCACATTATGTATTGTGTATTGGATTCTCTAATTAATCATTTAGAGAAGTATTATCAGTATAACCTATAATTATGACTCACCATAAATTAAGGCATTACCTGGCCTTTCATTCCTCTTCTGTCTCTTCCTGCTTCCAGCTGGATCATTATCATCATTTATTTATTAATCATGTTCAGGAGAACTACCAGTGGTAGTTGTGGTAGTTGTTAGTAGAACAGGTACAGGGTATCCGGCCTCTATAACTCTCTTTGTGTGATATTGTTTCCCACCTGCTGCACTGTGTCATTAATTTTCATTAAAGGATCATTTAATTTACATACATATCATTTTTTAACACTCTTTCTGTCTTTCGTCTTGTGCATTATGAATACTTAGTTAGATCTTTCTTAATTGATTAAATTACACATTCCATTAGTTGAGCCTACCATACTCCCAGCTATACTACTAGGTATCCACCACTTTACCATCTTATTTTCCTTGACTATTCCCTTGTCCACTCTCCTCTTCTTCCTGGGGTACTCTCTGTATACTCCACCATGTCCTCGTACCTTCACCACATTATCTTAGTGTTTTCTGTCTCTCACACCTTCTACCCCAACATCTCATCCCCCTTCTACCTCCTTTTCTTTTAACTTTTTATTTGTAACAGCAGATAGATATCAATATACAGCACAACCGTACATGTTGTTGACATTAAATAAGAACCAAGGTTACACAATCTAAAAATCGGAGAGGAAACAAAAAATAAAATAAAACAAAACAAAGCAAAAATACAAATGACTATAGAAATATAGATTATATTCTATGTCACATTCCAATTGGTAGTTGGGAATTAACGGCCCCGTACCAAAGATAGACCATATAAGGTTGAATATATATAACAAATAGAACAAACTGCTGTTTTATTTTTTAATTTTTTATGATGAGGGGGAGAAGGGAGAGGGACTGGGGTAGAGGTGGAGGGATTTTCCAAATTGGAAATACATCTCCTACCTCCTTTTCTTAAATCTTTATAGTAGAAACTGGAGCTTTACATAAGATCTGAAACCACTTGATTCCCATTTACCGATATACATAATCATCTTGTCACTTCAGCCCCAGCTAACAGCCTCCATTGCTGTCCCAATCAGGAAGGAGTGTAACCCATATTCTGCCACTGACCCCCCCAGCTTCCCCATGCACTGTCTGACAATAAATATAAACTGAAAGTGATACAGAAAAGCTGATTGTGCCGAGATAGGATTACAGTTACAATCCCCCCATACAAAGGTATGTATCTGGTCACTAGTATTTGGATATATTGTTATCCCCATTTGGCACATATAATTTCCACTCTAGAATCCAAGACTTCTCCCGCGATGCCCCCCTTCACTGGAACGACCTCCCTCGCTCCATCCGTCTCTCACCCAACCTGTGCTCCTTCAAACGGGCACTAAAAAAACTCACCTGTTTCTTAAGGCCTACCAACCATCCACTTAACCTCTCATCTCTTCGGTTCTCCCCTTTGCCTCACTGGCTCCCTTCTGTGCCTGATTCTGTCCACCCTCCCTTAGGATGTAAGCTCGTATGAGCAGGGCCCTCTTTCCTCCTGTCTCCATACCTGTTCTTCCACTCCGTCTCTACTGTATTTGCCTGCCCGGAGTTTACGAAGTATTGATATTTTATGTTTAATGTTCTGTACTGTTTTGCCCTGTATGGTCTACGGCGCTGCGGAAACCATGTGGCGCCTTACAAATAAACGATAATAATAATAATAATAATAATAAAGACTCTGTGGATTCATTTGGTTGAAGTATATGGATTTCATAATATGGTTCTGAATGAAGTGTCAATGGACTAAAACTGCAGGTTCATAAATATATCCAGGTGGGCTCCATGTGCCTTATTTGGACTACAAATTGTCTGCTGTACTATATCTTGGCCAGTTACCCCCTCCCTCAGTGAGGACAGGAAGTCTGGAGCAGCTGGAGCCCCTTTCACAACATAAATGTATAGAAGGGATTAAAACAGGAAGTTGCTATTCATCATCTGGGATTAAGCCCTGCAGTAACCAGTTTGCTACTCTATTGTTCTCTCTAGGACTGTGTCAGACTACTATGCACTAGACCAGCTGGGGGGAAACCCATGTGGGGATGACTTCTCTCCACTCCCATATCCAACCCCTGATTTGGGAGCCAATGGCATTCTGTACGGACTTGGGATAACCTTACAGGACGGGATTTCACCTGTGGGAATTCTGAACTGTTTAAAAAGAGCCTGCAAGGAGACCAAGGGCTGTTTATTGGATATCCTGAGCTTGGTTTTGAAGATCTGTCTCCTACCAGCTCCAACGTGTGTCCTGATTACAATTTTACATCTAGGCACATCTCTGGCTGAACATGGTGCAACAGTATAACTCTGCCCCAATGGGAGCTGCTTGTGCGTCTGCACATCTGGGGGTAAATGTATCAAGCTGAGAGTTTTCCGGCGGGTTTGAAAAGTGGAGATGTTGCCTATTGCAACCAAACAGATTCTAGCTTTCATTTTGTTGAATGCACTAAATAAATGATAGCTAGAATCTGATTGGTTTTTCAAACCCGCCGGAAAACTTTCAGCTTGATACATTTACCCCCTGGTGTGCCTACAGGAGTAGGGTGACAGGGGTCCAGGCTGCTAACATCTCGGTAGTGAGCATAAGGCCGAGAGGCCAGGACCAGCAAGCCTAGAAGTGTAGAAATCAGAGGAATCTGGAAGACCTGAGTACTGAGCTATTGTGACAAAAGCATCAGGACCAGAGACTTTTTTACAACTTAGCCCGGCCAAAGAAATACTGTTTAAACATATGTAACGGTTCCTCATATCTTTATCTGGGGATGTGTTGGGGAGGTTTTTAGATGTTGGCGATTTTATATAGTTATTGTGTTACAGTTGTGTTTGCACCGTCTGTAATAAAGGTACTATTATAGCTACCACTCCTCTTTGTCTGCGTGATCCAAAGAACACCAAGGTACCAGGGCTACTCTGTGGGCCTTGACTCTAATGCCCTGGTGTCCTGACACTGATCATCAAAATCTGAGGAGCATGACTGTCCCAATACTATCCCCATTCATTATAGGTTTTCATAAGACGCTGGTCTCGTCACATGAAAAGAAAAATGTCCAGATAGTGGATAACTGACTTGATTCCCATTTCCCCCCTTAGCACCCACTCTTTTAAGGAGGTGAAAGCTTCAGGAAGATGCCTCTTACAGAATGGCCGCATCAAGTGAGGTGTATGATGCAGAACATGTCTCCTTACTGATCCCATTAGTCACCGAATCTTTCTTTGGAATTGACAAATGATGAATCAGGCTGAATATTCTGGGCTTTGTTTCAGGGACCATTTACAGTGCATAATGCATGGCTGACATCAAATATCCGTACAGTTTCAACTCTTTGGACTCCCTATAAGGAACTCTAAAAACATTCTTAAACCCATTCTCCAATAATAATGCTGCCTCCCTGTCTGGATGTCTCCTAAGTCAGGGATGCTTTGTATCTATATTTAATTTATGTCTTTTTCAAGCAGGTTTCCCATGCCTGAACTGTCTTCCGATCTTGAAAACACTTAGCAAGCGGCTGCCCTCCACCACAGCTGAACATTCATGTCTGAGTCTGCATGGGGCCACATACATTGGCCATCAATAAACTGCCAGCATGTTCCCTTTCTTGCTCCTACCAACACCACAGCAGGCCCAGGAGAAGACCACTGCCAACCCATTGCAGGAAATCCCAACCTCATTTATAGCCACATGGGACATCCAGACAGCAAGAACTTGTAAAACATGCCCATATTCAGGGCATAAAATAACGTTTCTCCCCTTCATTACTTCTCTGACATACAATACCTTTCTGAATTACTTTGAAACCCTTTCCCACATCAGCACATGAATTTGGCTGTTCCCAAAGTGATTTCTCTGATATTTAACAATTTGGAATATGTGTAAAACATTTACCACATTCAGAGCAAGAATATCTCTCCTGTATGACATGGTCTTTCTCCTGTATGGTGCGCAACAAGAAGTGAATTATGTGCTAAATATTTCCAACATTCTGTAATATGGTTTCTTTACGGTATGACTTCTCTGATACTTAAGAAGTAATATTTTAGGAAAACATTTCCCACATTCTGAGCAGGACCAAGATTTACCTGGAGGAGGTGGTAGGGCAGCCATAACCCCTGAGCTGCCTTAACCTTAGACCTCACCTACCTTTCCTTGAACAGTCACAATTTGTGTTGGTCAAATAGGCTGAACCTACTAGGAAAGGTGTTTGGGCTGATCGGGGGTAACTCTTGGCAAACTGTGCATGGTTTGAGTGGATTGGCAATTGGATTAAATTGTCCTGATTTTGCAATTGGTATTGATGACAGGTAAACCAAAAATCTAATACCTGGATGAGGTTCGAGCCCTAAAAGGCGTATTTGCAGATGTTATGTTACAATTACATGAACCCACCCATACTGTGCTCAGCCCATGCATGCTAGTCCCTGCACATCCTTATTCTGCTTTTCCAGACAAAGGCGGACGGATGTCAGCGATATAAATAACTCTATATATGGACATATACTTTCTGGATTTTGGAATCATTGCAGTATGAAAATACACATCTTATGCAAACAATGACGTATGTCTAACTCTAAATGAGCCCCAATATATACATTTCCTTTATACAACGATGGTAAAGATATTTTGCATTCCCCACTAGAGCAGATCAAGCTCCACCTAGTTTGATGTCTATGTACTGAAATACCAGCTGTGCGATGTTTTGCTCGTTTGTTCCACCTTCAGATTGCTTTATTTTATCTTGTACACACCATCCTGAAAATGTTACTACAAGCATTTATTTTCTTAGTAGCCTCCTTCCGTGATTTTAGCCATGTATTTATAACATCAGGGAGAGTGGATTATTTTCTTACCCCAGGATACAACATAAAGCTGCTCACTGGGTACAATTATACAGAAAGCAGAGCAGAGCAACACAAACACACAGCTCTGCCCCGTGGTATCACCACACGGGTTAAACGTACAGAGGGAAACCAGGATGTAAAAGTTGTGTATTTACTAAAACTTGGAGTAAAGCCTATACAAGCCATTAAATACATGTGATGGTTGGAAACCCCTTTAATTATGCTTCTGAAAGGATTTAATTTTATACAGGGCTTTGGCACTAAAAACAATACATTGGGTATAGTGAAACCTCATAAAAAGCCTTGACATAATTGAGATTAAAGTTGCATTATCAAATAATTGTTACATGTTACTCATTTGCCCCTTTCCAGCTCCAGGGTCTGCTCTATGCAGCCGCTTTTCCCGGGACACCTTCGTTTCTGGCTCCTCCGTGTACATATGGCTGTGGCAGTGGTTTGTGAGCAGGAGGTCCAATCAGAAGCCACAATCTCCATGACTGCAACTCCTGATTGATCATCCTGCTTACTCATACTTCTACCTCGGGGAGTTTAAAAGGGGGCGGGGTGAGTCGATCGCATAATTTGGCCCTGCGCCAAAATGTCAATTTAGTCAGAGCTGTGAGATGAACCACGGAACCACGGGAAACACTTGTGCATGGAGCAGGCCCTGGGGCTCCAGAGAGAGGAGAAGCAGGTGAGTAACATGATAACATGCAACAATTAGGTGGTAATGCAGATTTAGGTGCTCCTCTGCTGCAGCATATCACCATCATGACAGTGTATTGTCTTGTCATCACAATATTCAACAGAAAGGGACTTTTAAAGAATATATATACATGATAGGGCACCAGCATACACGTGTACAGCAGCTGTAGCAGTTAATAGATTGGAGAGAACATGAGGACTGGAATATCCAAATCAGTTTAAGACAAATAATAAGACTCTAGAAACACTGTATCTACTTAATCAGGGAATTTATTTTACATTTGGATAACATTTAACATGTTTCATTCCTACAGATTAAATTTTGTTGTCTCTGAGATACAAAATGAATAATGAACAACATGGGAATTACTAAACAATTGGTTATTTTAATAAAAGTATAATTAATTATGTGGTAGTACATTGTAGGGAATGTGAAGAAAGTATAATATCATATAAAACACAAAGCATCGGACATTATAGAAAATATATATTATATTTGAGTTTGGAAGCAATATATATATATATATATATATATATATATATATATATATAACTCTTGGGAAAATGCGAACTGTCAGATACTGTACAACAGAGTAGGAATATATTAAATTTGAACACACTGGCAGAGTGATTGCATAATTCTGATCTTAATAAGATGTAGTTAGTAGATTTTACCATACCCTGTGGCTGGTTTCCCATCCGTGTAAAGATTAACCCTTCCAATGCTGTGGTGTCAATTGGGTTAACCCCCCAGTGCTATGTGCTGGAGGTGCAATGTATTTTAAAGTGTATTTTAATAAATATATAAATGTAGATATTGGCGCTGAAAGGGTTAGCCCAGGAGTAGAAATGTATAAGTGATGTGTGTTTATAAAATGTTATTTCAAATGTGTATAAAACAAAAGAAATTGCTTCTCACCCCACTGCTGGTCCAGTGAGGATCGGAGCTCAGCCATAGCTTTAATTCCTCCACTCCGGTTCCCATTTGTAAGTACAGGATGACTGGTGTGTCGGAGGGGTCTCCAATCCCTGATGGTACAGTGGGGGCTGCAGGAGCAGCCCCTGGATAAAGTAGGAGCCAGGAGCTCTCTGTGTGTAAACTCCGCTGGCAGCTGTAGTTCAGTGGCTTCTGGAGGAGACTTGCAGAGGCGCCTCCTAGATTCACACATGAATCCAGGAGTCCCAGTCTGCAGAGCACCATACTGGAGCTCAAAGAGCCTGGGGACAGCTGGTGGCAACACTATTCTCCTACAACTCATGTGCAGTTGGCATTCACAGTCGGTGAATATCTGCTGACAGGTGACACCAGTAGAAGTGGTCAGTAACAGCCAGATACTGACAGTAAGAAGGAAACCCAACTAAACTGTTTAAGATCTCCCTCTCCAAACACTGGGTAGCAGAGTAAGCCCATCCAGTCACAGTTTAAAACTGGTGGCAAGCAATTTGATAATGCTAGGGTTTTTTTTTTGGAGAGCCGAGTTACTCAAGTGAAGAGCTCCTTCCACACAAGGGAATGCACAAGATGGTTAACTACACCGCAATGTCCAAGGCAGATCTTGAAATTCTGTGCAAAGCAAGAAACATTGTACAGTAAAAAGTCATCATCTGCTGCACCATGATTTGGGTCCTGTCACTTTACCGAATTTCAGGACGGTGTTGGAGACAGTGATTTACAGTTGCAGGTGTTTGGAATGATTTCTAAACTCCATGCTTTGTCCAAAAAGGAGTGGGTCAATTATTTGGTCCTTACAATGCAAGGGCGTGCATTAGAGGCCTATTGTGTATTGACCCCAGATGACTGTGCAGACTCTGAAGTGGTAAAGAAAGTTCTCTTTAAGTGCTACATTATTACCCCAGGAACCTACTGGCAGAAATGTGAGGATCTGGCAGAAGCCTTCTCATCAACCATGAGGAATTTGCTAACCAGCTGTGGCAGTTCGTGATGAGATGTGTGAATGGATCTGGTGTCAAGACCTGGGTGGATTTAAATGGTTTAATTTGCAGGGAGCAGTTGTCTCGCCGTTGCACATAGAGGGTGAAAAAATTGGTACTGGACCACAACACAATAATATTTGAAGTAGCGGCCCAGTTGGCAAATCAAAATGTAGTGGTTTGGCCACCCTGGCAGAAGCGCCAGTCTAGCAGCCAACACCAAAGAATTTTATGAATTGAAGAACATCCCTCTGCTGTTGATCACTCCGCCAAGCAAGTAGTTACAATCCTGTTCCACAAACTAGGTCCTTGTAATTAAAGCCACAGCGCCAGAAATATATTGAAAGTATTAAACTGTTTAATGTAGTGGAAAACACAGTCCATGTGATGCAAGTTAAACACAGGCCAGATCAGTGAATAAACAGACTTCCAGGTATAAGGCAAATATCAGGTTTACCTCCAAGTGACAAGATAGAGATGAATGCTAAATGCTTACAGAAAAGCAGAAACTGGCTAAGCAAGGATTTCCACAGCAACAGAGAAAAAGCAAGGCAGTTAGTCCAAGGGTAAATAAACATTACAGGCACAGAAACATTAATGACCAGCAAAGGAAACTGGGAGAGGCAGGCATATATAGGAGACAATCAGGTGCGAATGATTAACATAGTGCAGCTAGTAGTCCCTGATAGTGAGAAGAGAAGGCAGAATAACAGCACCTCTGGTGGTTCACAGGTACTGCAGGGTCAATATAATAATAAATATAGTCCCAGAGGCAGGAGCTAAAGCAGCATCGTGAGGCAGATCCTAACTGTAGCCACTAACCCAGGTGCTTGTAGCTAGCTGCAATTCCACCCTGTTCCTGGAAGTCATCAGACTAGACTGGATAGGAAGTGTTATGGCTGTGGGAAAACCGGTCACCTAAGGCCAGACTGTCCCACAGGCTGACTTGCATACCCGACTAAGGGAGGTGGGCCTAAAAAGATTGTTCTTGCCCCAGAAAGTCCAGTGGCGTATGTCACAGAGAAAAGTGACTCAGTGAAGAGGCCAAAAAGACACCCAAAAAGAGGTGGAAGCACCCAAGTTGGACCATTGCAGGGAGAAGGCCTGAGAGTCTCAGGGACCTCAATCACTGTGGTGAGCCCCCCATCCTTGCTGAACCTGCTGCAGCATTGCCAGGCTAGACTGCCAAAGTCACAGTTCCAGATGGACTCGAAGTGCCCACGGTGAGGGTACGTCTCGATTGGGGAGCTGGCAAATAAATGTGAGATGTGCTCCTGGGAAACGATCGTGGTCATGGGATGTGGACAGGTTTTTGTCATCCCCATTACCCAGAGTCAAGCTGTCAGACTACATGCTACAGGAGTGGCAGTCTAGCGGAAAAGACCCAAGCTACTAGACAACAATCAGCAAGAGCTGCAACAGCATTATCCAGCCCAAAAGAAAAGGTTGAAGCTGCTAGATCATCAGGACTTAGCCAGCTCTTTACCACAGAAAAGACCCCATACCCCAGCAATGCAGAGTATGTTGTTTCCAGCACATCTGCAATTAAATATGGTGGAAAATATTACGTTATGACCTTGATATTGAGGCTGGTTTTGTGAAATAGACCTTTTATTAAATGGAAATGCTATTAATTTAATTTTTGGGCTGGTGGGGGTGAAATTGATTTAAAAATCAAATCGGAATGTTATTAATCTAATGTTGGGGAAGGTTGGGAGGAAGGAAGTTTATTTATTAAACATAAACACTAAGAATATACTGTTATGGTTTTTAGGGGGGAGGAGGCCTAATTATTAAACATGGGAGCTATTAATTTAAGGTTGGGGCTGTTTGGGGGGTAGGAGGCTTATTCATTAAATTTAAGTATTTATTTAAGTATTTAAGCATATTAATTTAATGTCGGGCTGGTTGGGGTAAAATATCCTAATTATTAAATGTGTACTAATTTATTGTTTTGGACTGGTTGGGTGGGGGGGGGGGGGTTTGTTTAACTGTTAATGCTGAGAATGCTATTAATTTGGGGTAAAAAGGCCTATTTATTAAATACAGAACACTAGTAATGCCATGGTGGTTGGGTGCCTAGAGTGTTGATTATAAGCACTGAAGGGCGCCCAAACTTTATCTCGCTATCCCTTAGAATCTTTAATAGCGACGCCCAACGTAAACCCCTAAAACCTAACCATCTAACTGAATCTGCCCGGGGAAATTTGCTCAAATCATGAGCAGGACCACTCTTACCGGCCCAAAAAACCAATGAATGGCCGACCAGCCAAAAATGCTTCCCATCCTGCCGTGAACCTGCAACATGGAGTAAAATGCACATAAAACAAATTTCAAGACATAATACATGGTATTAGAGAAAGACACTACTATATATTTGCGCGCAACGCAGGGTGACCCATGCGGAGCTAAAACCGGAAACCCCGGGGTGCCACAAGCCAATCAGGCCCCCGGGAAAAAGAAATGGCAAATCCCTCCACGCCTCCTTTTAACAAGACAAGCAACGCATGTCATGGGTCAGCCTTACCACATTGCATTATTAAGCCTAAAGCGCAACAGCTGGCCTAACATACTGTTTGAAACACTTAGACCTTCACCTACCCGAAGCCACGATACTCTGTTCCGACACACCCTCCTCCGCCGCTACTGTAGCCGCTCCTATTCTAAAAGAATGAGTCCCATAGTCTGCTGTATCCAATCCAAGTTTAGCAATACAATTCTTAAAGGCCACGGAAAACTGGACCTTCGTAAGGGGGTACCTATCATGGTGCCTAAGCCAATTACCACCAGGAGCAGGGGACATATCTCTATACAATCTTGTAAACTCAAGCGGGCAAACTGCAATATCCTGATTACGATGCTAGGTAATCCACCGCCCCCTACCCAAAGGATCAGTCTTCGATCTATGGATCTTACAAGCTATGTTATCATTCTTAACCACAACATTTCTGTGAAGTAACCCTGAACCGATTGCCGATCTAGATGAAGCTAACAATTCACCTGTAAACCGCTTATGGTGGACAACCTTCTATACCATCTTTAACCTTTACCAGAGTTAACTTAACAACTAAAATAACGACACAGAGACTTGAATTGGCGTTTGAAAGGTCAGGAATTTATTATAGGCGAAACCTGCTGGGGAAAAATTGGTGGCCAACATAAACAGACCAATCAGCATCCAGGCCACACCTACTAGTTGTAAATTCCGTCCAAACTAATTTGGACTCGACTAGGCGTAAAATGCCACACTCCCCCATTTGGCATATTAGCTGAGGCCCGCCCGCCTAAGCGGAGCCCCTTAACCCCGAAGGGCTATTCTGCTAATTGCCCAATCCCTTTAAGAGGAGAGTGCCTACTACGCCTTCAATGTAACAAAATGGCCGCTGATTGGGCTGCTTACCGCCACTTGTAAACACAAGTCCAATATCAATACCACAATATGGGATGGGTGGGTGGGTAACAAATCTATCCGGCAAGAGGAAGTCACATCCTTTTCCTATATGTTATAAGCCTCCTCAGGAAAGCAAACCCCTCCCCTTCCGGCTCCACTGATTGGATAACTCAGATTTCTACCACAACCCAGATAAGTTAACTCCTGGTATGCCTGTACTTTTTCCTCTGCCTGCCCCTTCAGCGTTTATATCACCTCGGTCTCATTCAATCCCTCTGTTGTATTAAACCGCTTATGGTGGACAACCTTCTATACCATCTTTAACCTTTACCAGAGTTAACTTAACAACTAAAATAACGACACAGAGACTTGAATTGGCGTTTGAAAGGTCAGGAATTTATTATAGGCGAAACCTGCTGGGGAAAAATTGGTGGCCAACATAAACAGACCAATCAGCATCCAGGCCACACCTACTAGTTGTAAATTCCGTCCAAACTAATTTGGACTCGACTAGGCGTAAAATGCCAAACTCCCCCATTTGGCATATTAGCTGAGGCCCGCCCGCCTAAGCGGAGCCCCTTAACACCGAAGGGCTATTCTGCTAATTGCCCAATCCCTTTAAGAGGAGAGTGCCTACTACGCCTTCAATGTAACAAAATGGCCGCTGAATGGGCTGCTTACCGCCACAGCTAAGGTTTCCCACCAGGAACCGCAGCCCGCCACCAACCGACCTCTCATAGCCAAACAAGAAAACCAAATATCTGCTCTATAAAGTATGCCATACCCAAATCAGACAAATGTACACCATCGGGCCTATAGTACTGCGTCAACACAGCCCTTATAGACGGATAACTATTGCAGCCACCACCTACTTCCTGAAAGATCTTCCGAACCGCCCTATTTACCTTCCCACAAGCTTTCTCAATCCGTGCTGGTTTATCCGCCCCTCTCCAATTGCGCCTAGGGATAATATCGGACCATGTAAGGTGAACTGTTTGCCAATGTAACTTAATGGCCCCGACATCAGATCTTATATGTTCAATGAGCTCTAAACTGGACCACTTACCCAGGTCATTCACCCCAAGGTGAATTACAAGTTCTAAAGGGCGCCCAAACCTACTCTCGGTGTCTTTTAGTATCTTCAACAGAGATGCCCAACGCATACCCCTAACACCTATCCATCTTATTGAATCCGCCCTGGAAAATTTGCTCACATCATGAGCAAGGCCGCTCTTACCGGCCCAAAAAACAAATGAATGGCCTACCAGTCAAATACTCCTCCCATCCTGACGTACACCTGCAACATGGAGTAATTTATTAGTAGTAAATTAAATGGCAAAACATAAAACAAAATTAATACTGAAAACGAAAAAATGCCACATTCGCGCATAACGCAGGGTGACCCATGCGGAGGTAAAACCGGAAACCCCGGGGTGCCACCGCCAATCAGGCCCCCGGAGAAAAGAAATGGCAAAACCCTCCGTGCTCCCTTTCAACAAGGTAAGCAACGCAACGTCATAGGTCAGCCTTATTACATCGCCCTGTCTAAGGCTAGAGTGCCACAGCTGGCCTGACATACCCCTTAAAACACTTAGACTTCCATCTACCCAAAGCCATAATGCTCTGCTCAGACACACCTTCTTCTGCCGCTACCGTAGCTGCCCCTATCCTAAAGGAATGCGTCCCATAGTCTGCTGCACTCAAACCAAGCTTAACCACGCAATTTTTGAATACCGCTGAAAATTGAAACTTTGTAAGGGGAAAACCATTACTATGTCTAAGCCAATAACCACCGGGAGCAGGAGACATATCCCTATACAACCTTGTCAATTCTACTGGGCTGCAGGGGCATCCACGGGCGCTCCTGGAGTGCCCGCATCTAACATGGGCGCCGGAATCGGGATGGACTGACGCGCATGCGCGAGCGAAGTCGCGCGCGTCGTCGCGCATGCGCAGAAACTTTTCTAGCCGCAGCGGAACCGCCGGGGACACCCACCCCACTACCTGAGAAGGGGGAAGAGGAAACACCCGTCGGCGAGGCCCGGATCTGGGCTCGCCGCTTACTAAGGGCCGAGGGGGGGGAACAAGCCTCAGCGAGGCGGTGGGGTGGAACCCTAACTCTCTTGGCCCGGAGCATAATGGGGGAAGGAAAAGGTAACAAATAATAAACAAGAAAAAGAGAGAGGGGAAAGGTAGGGGAGGCAGGGACAAGAACTAGGGGAAGAAGATAAGGTGGAGAAAACAAGGAGGAGAATGGATTGGGAAGAAATGTGAAAAGAAAAGAACACTGAAAATACAACTTAAATAAACACGATCACAGCAATAAATGCAATACCAAAAACAGTATAACACAGTTAAAAAACACAGTGAAAAAACAGTTTATGTAGCAATACTTACCAGGACAGCAGAGAGCCCATACTCACTTAACAAATCTATCCGGCAAGAGGAAGTCACATCCTTTTCCTATATGTTATAAGCCTCCTCAGGAAAGCAAACCCCTCCCCTTCCGGCTCCACTGATTGGATAACTCAGATTTCTACCACAACCCAGATAAGTTAACTCCTGGTATGCCTGTACTTTTTCCTCTGCCTGCCCCCTCAGTGTTTATATCACCTCGGTCTCATTCAATCCCTCTGTTGTATTTCTGAAAGCCATGAAAAAAGCCTTTACACACTCAAGCCGAAACAAAGCAGCTTCAAACTCATTTAAAATTTTCCAAGAACATGCACCACATAGCCATATAATCTCTAATTTCCTTGGATATCCTCACAAAATGCCTTGCTTTTGTAATCCCAACCGTAGCCCTCTCTAACTTCTGGCAAAAAACCCTACCCATGGGTATCACTCTACAAGCAAAATTAAGCAGGCCAAGCAGTGACTGCACCTGTTTTTACTGCACCTTACACTCACCCTGAAACAAATCAATCACACCCCTCAACTTAGCTACTTCCTCCATTGGAAGCTTACAACACCCTGCAACAGTGTCAATTTCAATAACCAGGTATGACAATTTCTCGATATGCCTCGTCAACACGCCAGAGCGTGACCTTGATGCTGCCAAATCATCTGTAGCCTTATTAGTGATGGCAAACATATCCACAAAACAACCTGTGCCTATCTTACCACACACCCGGCGCCTAATATCCCCCTGACGGCTGTATTGGAACAGCGCACCACATCGTCCCTCAATATCCTGCTTCCTTCATTGGAACCAACACCTTCCAACCCCGCCCTATGGCAGGTACTACACAACTTCCTCTTCAGGAGCTTCATCAATCTTGTGTCTGCCCTCCCAGACCTGTCCGGAACCTCACTCCCAGAGGTAGAAGAGCTGGAATCAGAGCTAGAACCAGACACCCTACTGGCATGCTCACCAACTGATCCACGACTACCACCTTCCACACGTGATGACGGGCCCACCAGGGCCGTAGATGCGGCTTCCGCATAAGAAGCACGCCCAGACCTCTGACCTGATGTCAGCCAAACCTGCAGAGGGAGAAACAGATAGAGAGCTCCCCGGCCCAGGAGCCGCAGTCCCCGCATCCACCAACAGTGCTAAAGTAAACAAACTACGGTCAGCCGACCGCGACTGGACCTGCTCGCTGACCTGGGTCAACTAAATTTGAGGCAATCATGCAGGGGACACTCGATGACCTGCCAGGGAGGACGCATGATCCTGCCCTGAACCTGACCCGCCAGTCACCTTATCCTTTTCATCTACATGTACCCTCAGTGTTTATATCACTTCTAATCCCAGCCCTCTCTTACTCTTATAATAATTTTTTTGTTTTTTTTGTTTTTTTGTAACTACCAATATTTTAAACATAATACATAAACGTCTATATCTGTATATCTAAATGAAACAAATAGATCTATATATTTATATATCTATATATCTATATGAAACATCTGGTGTTAAATCAGCAACAGTGTCCATCTTTCCATGCTCATGAACAGGGGAAATGTCTTGCACTGACGGATACAGTCACCAGTCCTCTTCTATCAGATAATTTCATGTTTCTAATACATTTGTAGTATGTGCAGGTTTTATATGAAGAATTAAAGATCTCTGGTAGATTTGGTTAAATCCATACTTAAGACCACTAATTTATGTAAATATATTGTATCTTTAGATGGCTGATGGTGAAGGAAAGAGTAAAACTAGAAGACTTATGTTACAGCTATATTTCTAAATGTGGAAAATGTATTATATGTAAAATATATTGATGTACAGAATCCTGAATTTGGATTAAAATGTGGATAATTCCTAGCAGGTTTAGGAAGATTTGTGTTCAGTTGAATCCTTGGGATTCAGCCAACAGAATCTGATTATTATTTTCTTGGTGTATATATGTGTAGAACATTGTGGATAGTGCATCAGTACAATATAGGTGTTTCCTAGGTTAGTATGTGTAGAATCAGACTATGTAACAACTTAACCCTTCAGTGCAAGACATGAGCTCACCCTGTATGCCGCATGATGGTATGTCTCAGTTCCCAGCGCTGCCATTGTCTTGGTTTCCACTGATGTTGCTCGCAGAAACCACCCTTCCACATCTTTTACGAATCCACCTCCACAGGGACTGAAGACGAGATCTCCGGGGGCCAGATGTTTGCTGTTGCCTCCGCTGCTGCTGGTCTGCTGGAAGGCAGCACCATGAGCACAAACAGAAGAATGAAAAATCTGCTTGTGCATCATTCTCGATGGTGATCTCTCTTGTGTCCACCTGCGGTGATGTAGTGATGACCACGGGAACGGAAGGAGGGATGTTGTCAATTGAGGCATGCGGTCTTTCTGGTGGGGATGGTGTACAGTCTGAGACCAAGCTGCATAGAGCATGAAGACGTTCTGTTGCTGTCTGTTTCTCATGTGTATTCTGTAGGGGAAAAAAGTTTGAGTCCAAGCCTGCTAAGAAAACTGATACTGATCTTAGTAAATGTAACAAGGATTAGTTATTATCGCAGGCCTGGATGTTCTATGGGGGAATTTAATTGGCAGCATTACTCGTGAGAATAACGCAGCCCACGCCCTATTATCGTTAGTATGATAATTTTAACGCGGCTCTCTACTCAAGGCTTTCAGAGCTGCAAGCAAAAATCAATGTTGAGATTACCGTACTAACGGTAATAATGTGCATTATTACCGTATTAGTAATAGTGCAAGGAACGCGTTATTCTCACGAGTAATGCTGTCAATTGAATTCCCTCCTCTGAATGTAACTTAATTAAAGAGCACAAATTGTGCGGACATAATGAATTTTACCAGCTTCCTTCACCATTATGTGTTCTAATAAAGTCATGTGATGAACTACAGAAGCTCTAAGGCTCATATACAAACATCAAAACATTCAGTTGCTTCCCTAAAAGCAGCTTCTCCTCCCAAACTAGCTCATTAAAATAACAGTGCAAAACTAGACACAGTTGTGCGCCTTATCTGCGCTTAGCAAAGCCGCCCCCTGATCTATCTGTTTCCTCCAATCAGACCTTTTGCAGAGGATAATAGAATCCATCTAAATATGAAGTCAAAAAGCCACCATACCTCATTGATGGGAACTTCACATCCAGCATCTTCAGTTGTCTTCACTTCATCAGATGCTGAGAATTCCGACTGTTGATAAAATGTTTGCATATGAAAAGAATGACTACACAATGGGGTAAACCATGTACACAGGTACAATATCCTAACCATGAAGCAACCATTAGTTTTACGCAATTCACTCCTGGGGCTGCATGTGCATTAAGTTGTTTTGTTTTTTTTAAGCTGATGGAGATATCACAGATGAGCTGTAACTTGTAGTAACCAATCATAACAAGACATTCCTAGTAGTAGAAGTAGACGGCATTGGACAGAAATGAAACAGAGGACATATAGATAGCAGAATGTCAGCTTAATAAAAGAAACAGGTAGACAAAGCCAAAAGGACATGCGCATGGTTTAACAAACAAGGCAGATTATATTTGTGTTGCGTCTGTTACATTAATCTACATGCGGAAGCCAAATACCAATAATGGACTGAAATTTTAGGAGCTACAGCCAAAGATACATTCCTAGTACTCGTAAAACAGGATAGCACTTCACGTGAACCAAACAAATGAGAAGACCATCCCCAGACTAATAGTAGGATATCATAGTAGCTGATAGTGTAATTTAGCAGATATTTACAAACATTGCATGAAATGGGAAACCCTCAGGAATCAAACACTCGATCCTAAAGAGATCAATTTTATCAGGAGGTAGAAGATTTCCCGATGTCCAGCTCTACTCCTGGGCTTTATGTTGACTTTTGCTACCTCTGGTACTATCATCATCATCATTTATTTATATAGCGCCAGCATATTCCATAGTGCTTTACAAATGGATACAAACACAGTAATAAAACAGTACTGGGTAATACAGACAGACAGAGAAGTAAGAGAACCCTGCTCACAAGCTTACAACCTATTAGACAATGTAAGTTTGATACATGAGGTTAAGTGCTATATATTGTATATTGGTCAGATTGCAACTGTAAAAAGTGCTCAGTGGGCTATATGATCCAGTCACACAGCAATGTTGGTCAGGGGGTCAGAGAGATAGAGATGGGATGTGGGGAATAAAGGATAGTTTTGAGCCAAAGATCACGCCTAGGCAGCAAGTGTGGGGTAGGATATTTTGTCATGTTCTCAACAGAAATCTAAATGTTTTGCAAGCCCAGATATAAAAATTACTCATATAAGCAGAAGCATAATAGAAATCTGATTTTTCCACATATCCTCTGCTGTACCTGGTATCTGATCTGGATTCCATTTTTCTGCCCCACCCCTCCACCCAGCTTGCTGTTGCTTTAGACCTCCCACCGCCACCACCACCAAGGCCCAATGGCCTCAACTTCAATTATGTTCCATCTGTGTAAAATTAATATAATGTGAAGTGGTCACTGATGGGAAGACTTATATTTTTAGAAAGTTGTATCTTAGTAAATACCTCCGAGCTGTTATCCAGATAAAATCCTGGGGGCGGTGACTCAAGTCTTGGTGCGCACTAATAGGACAACAAGGAGCAGAAAAAGTAAATGTTATTACAGAGAGAGAATATGGGTTTTAAAAATGAATACAGAGAAAATCCAGTGAATTGTTATAACAAGAGTAGTTAAAAACACATATGTATGGCCCAAATATAGGGACTCTCATTGTTTAGAGTAGGACCATCCTATTAGCAAAAGCGCCTTGGCGTGGCGGATGGCTTAAACATACATTTGCAAATGTGTGCAACAAAGACTTTTGCATTTTTATCTACAGTAGAAATGGCAGATCTGTTGCTGGCTATAGCAGTGTGCTGGGGGAAAAAATGTTGTGTGTATGTTCCTTGCAGGATAACCCCACCCTTTCAGCACCTGTTATGGCCTATAAATTGATTTCAGCAGCTTCCACTTTTGTATTTGTCTGAGAGGCATGTTGGTGTCAGTAGCTGAGGGGGAGTGCTGACATTGGATTGCTATTTGGAGGCTTCTGGGGTACCTCTTTGGTAAGTTAGCTCTCAATTTAAAAACACATATGTATGGCCCAAATATAGGGACTCTCATTGTTTAGAGTAGGACCATCCTATTAGCAAAAGCGCCTTGGCGTGGCGGATGGCTTAAACATACATTTGCAAATGTGTGCAACAAAGACTTTTGCATTTTTATCTACAGTAGAAATGGCAGATCTGTTGCTTGCTATAGCAGTGTGCTGGGGAAAAAATGTTGTGTGTATGTTCCTTGCAGGATAACCCCACCCTTTCAGCACCTGTTATGGCCTATAAATTGATTTCAGCAGCTTCCACTTTTGTATTTGTCTGAGAGGCATGTTGGTGTCAGTAGCTGAGGGGGAGTGCTGACATTGGATTGCTATTTGGAGGCTTCTGGGGTACCTCTTTGGTAAGTTAGCTCTCAATTTAAAAACACATATGTATGGCCCAAATATAGGGACTCTCATTGTTTAGAGTAGGACCATCCTATTAGCAAAAGCGCCTTGGCGTGGCGGATGGCTTAAACATACATTTGCAAATGTGTGCAACAAAGACTTTTGCATTTTTATCTACAGTAGAAATGGCAGATCTGTTGCTGGCTATAGCAGTGTGCTGGGGGAAAAAATGTTGTGTGTATGTTCCTTGCAGGATAACCCCACCCTTTCAGCACCTGTTATGGCCTATAAATTGATTTGAGCAGCTTCCACTTTTGTAAGAGTAGGAGTTACTAGGGTCTAGGATGATATTGCAAATTTGAATTTATGTAAATTTTACATTTCATACATAGATTACTACATTATATATATATATATATATATATATATATATATGATTTTATATATATATATATATATATATATATATACACATATACATACATGACATTTAATAGTGTATTATTGTAGTAGGTTTAGAACTATGTGACTTAGTAACTCTCTCTCTGAATGATGGCACTGTGCTGTTAACGTTAGACCATAGGGCCCCCCTCTATTAAGTACCCTGGGCCCCCCAAATCCTTAATCTAGCTCTGCCTCCTTTGCTACATTCACAATATGATGACAGCAGGTCAATCAGATCTTATGAGTAATGACCTCAAAGTCCGAAAAATGTCACCTGACTGCCCAACTTTTTATGTCTTTAAAGCAAGAAAGAGTGTAATTCTGTTATCTTAGAAGTTCCTGGGTGCAGATTGCTGCCATGTGCTTCTCTATAGGAGGCATCATCATCATCATCATCATCATTTATTTATATAGCGCCACTAATTCCGCAGCGCTGTACAGAGAACTCATTCACATCAGTCCCTGCCCCATTGGAGCTTACAGTCTAAATTCCCTACTATAGACACACACTCACACACAGACAGACAGACAGAGAGGGAGAGACTAGAGTCAATTTGATTTCAGCCAATTAACCTTCCAGTATGTTTTTGGAGTGTGGGAGGAAACCGGAGCACCCGGAGGAAACCCACGCAAACACAGGGAGAACATACAAACTCCACACAGATAAGGCACTGGCCTGGCCCTGTGTTTCTGCACTGGGTGGAGTAACTTGCCCTTAAACATCATACTATCACCATCACCATACTATCACCACGGTCAGGGATTGAGGCATCACTGTCAGTCATCCAGCAGTGCACCATGGCCACATAACAAGCACTCTCTGTACGGAACCTTTTCTTATTCAATTTGATTCCAGAGAACTCTATTATAGATGTGAGATCTCTGTTCTCAAACATCTTTCCCCATAGTGGCCTTATGAACTGTCAGATCTATTCAGGTCGAAATGATCTACTGAAGGAGATTACTTTACACCTCATCCACTCATACTCATACAAGTGGGTGAGTAAGAAGGAGACAGAATATTTTATACATTGTGATGACTGGACTGCATAGTTTTATCAGGTGCAGATATAGAAATTATTCATATTAACAGGAGCATAATAGATATCTGATATGTACACATTGCTGTAGACCACCCACCACCAAACCATCACCAACCAGCAAGGCCCATGACCTCAACCATATTCCATCTGTGTTAAATAAATATAATATGGAGAGTCTACTGATGGGAAGACTTATATTTTAAAAAGTTGTATATCTAGAACATACCTTAAAGGTGTAATTCAGAAGATATTTTTCTAAAGCTGTATCCGGTGTTGGTGCACAACACTAAGAAAACAGGATGCAGAAAAAGTAAATGTCATTATAAACATGAGACATCTCTGTTCTCAAACATCATTCACCAAAATGACCTCACAGACCGTTGGGAATATTCAGATCTAACTGATCTACTCTTGTAGATTATGTTACACCTCTTCCATTCATACGTATACAAGTAAGTGGAAGGGAGTTCTATGAATCCAGGACAAGAAAGAAAACGGGAGACAGTATATTTCGGTCATTGTGACGACTGAACAGGATAGTTTTCTCAAGGTCAGATATAGAAATGACCCATATTAGCAGACAGATAATAGAGATCGGATGTTTGCATCTGGTACCTGAGAAGTACTGGATTTCATCTTTGCTCCAGCCCTCCACCCAGCTCGCTGTTGGTGTAGACCACCCACCGCTAACATGCCCCATCAACCTCAACCATATTCAATCTGTGAAGAGTCCGCTGATGGGAAGATTTATATGTTTAGAAAGCTGTATACCTAGACATAACTTACCGCCAAGCTGGAATCCAAATGTACTCCTGGAGGTGCTGATCCGGCGCTTGGTACATCTTCCTAAGACAATCGGGGGCAGTAAAAGTAATTGTCATTACAAACATATTGTAGGAGGAAGTATATGGGTTTTAAAAATGAAAGTCTCTCAACACATGGCTTCAACCTCAAACATATACCATTGGTGTAAAATAAATAAATATAAAATGAAGAGTCCGCTGATGGGAAGACTTATATCTGTAGAAAGTTATATATGTAGAAAATACCTCCGAGCTGGAGCCCATATAAAATACCCGCGGTGGTGACTGCGGTCTTGATACACTCTCCTAAGACAACCGGGAACATAAAAAGTAAATATGGTTAACCCCAGATATGTGATGCTCGCCTATACAGTCTGTCCTATTTCCTAAATAAGTTGCATCTACCATTAACTTATACAAGTTGAGAATGTTACATTTTAGCAGATACACAGATCACGCCGGGGTTCTCCTTTAAAAATTGCCATCTTAATTGCCAGCAGCACCTAGTCCCAGATGTGACTGTATGCAGGGGCCCCCGGCTCCCCTAAGTATGACAGCGTTATTACGTCACATCCAGGGGCCTCCCTGCACACACTGCGTGAACAGGTGCTGGACACAAGAGAGACGAAAAAAGAGAGAAACCCTAAAATAATTATATCATTAAGGGGGCACTATTATAATTTATAATCATCAAGGGGGCACTAATATTAATTAATATCATTTAGGGATTAATTATGAACAACAAGGGGGCAATAATTTTAATTACACTCATCCAGGGGACTGGATTTCATTTTTTGTCTTACCCCTCCACACAGTTTGATGTTGCTGTAGACCACCCACCATCACATCACCACCAGGACCTATGGCTTCAACCTCAACCATATACCATTGGTGTAAAATAAGTAAATATAAAATGAAGAGTCCACTGATGGAAAGACTTATATCTTTAGAAAGTTATATATATAGAAAATACCTCCGAGCTGGAGCCCACATAAAATCCCTGTGGTGGTGACTTCGGGCTTGATACACTCTCCTAAGACAACCGGGAAAATAAAAAGTAAATGTCATTACAAACATACTGTAGGAGGGAAACAAATGAATGACTCTCAATACAAAGGAAAGCCAGTGAATTGGAATAACAAGGACAGAGGTTACTAGAGACTATTAATACATTTCAACTTTGAATTTAAGTGATGAAATTTACATGATACTGGTATAAAAATGACTGCTGATTCATACCACAGGCTCTTTGCAAGATGGATGTTAAAGAACCATTGGTGGGAATAACTGGTACCTGGACCACTACCTGGTGAGGATCATGTTAGGGAAACATGAGAACCTTGAAGAGGAGGCTCATATAGGGCCTGATTCAAGCCCGAAAGCAACTTGCACCTAACTTGCTCTTAAGAAAAGATCACGGAACCCATATTCAAATCCAAGCGGACATCAAGATGTGTTTCAGTTTGAATCTGGGTGTAAGTGCAATCTGCCTAAACGTTACATGTTGTACATTAACAGAGCACAGCGCAGTATACACACAAGCGTATGTGCAATATAAGGTATTTAAATAAAGCCTAGAAAATCTTTTATAAACAACTCTAAACAGTATAATCATATTTATATATTTTTTTACATTAAATACATAAATCAAGATCTCCTTAATGCATATTGTACATACAATACGCCTGATTCGTTAAGGAAAAGAAAATAAGTAAAAAAAGGAGTAACTTTGCATCTTGGCAAAACCATGTTGCGTTGGAGTGGGAGGCAAATTTAAAATGTCATGGTAGATTTATAGTTGGGGTTGGGCATGTCCTAGATCAACTTTAAATTTCAGTGTAAAATTAAAGCTATCAAGTATTTGTATGTTACATGAAAAACAGCCAGTATTTATCTTATGTGCTAAATAATAACCATATTTTCACCCCTTGCATTGTAACATGGTTTTGTCCAGGAGAAAAACCTTGCCACCATTGTTCCCTTATGTGTTGTAGGCAGTCGTAAGTGTCATTTGCTTTGGACATGAATTACATGCAATTGCGTTAATTGGAGTAAAGTCCGTTTTGGAGCAAGCGCAGGTCTATTTCACGCAAGATAAGTCTGAACATGAATCTGGCCCATAATATTACATGTACATCTTTATACATAGAAGAGACTAAAATCTTTGGCGTTGTTAGGGGAGGATGGTAAAGGGTGCCCATGAGGGTGTGGCCACGCACCCATTGTGATGTGACCACACCTCCATTTATGGACGCACTGCTGCAAACTGTGTTTTGTTTTGATTCGGGGATTGCAAAAGTTGGGAGGCATGGAATAAAGACTGAATATTACTTATAATATAACTAAAATGTAACAATATTACAACATAAGCCATTGTCACATGTGTTGAAGCTTAACCTGTGCCTCAATTTAGAATTGAACAACGATCTTCCATATATAATATAGTAGACAAGACATTTAACCTCAGCGATGGAATGTCCAGAGATGTGTTCCTTATTCCTCGGGGAGGTGTCATTGGGATCTCCAACGAGGGTCTCCATTACAGCTTCTGGCACTGGGGAGACAAGAATATTCATTATCAGCTAATATATTCTCAATGATGGGTGACTTTGTTTTACTATAAATTATCATTAATTTACCCCATGGTATTAGCAATATAAAATCTGTTAAACATGATCCTTTTGTGTCTGATCTTCATCCATTTGTTTGTTCATTATTCTTGTTTTGTGCCTTCCACCCTTAGTTCTTCCCCAGTTGTCTCTTATGTGCGTTCCTTTGTGTGCAATAGCTCCCTCTTGTGTGTAGATCCAGTCTGCACCGTCTGACACTCAGGAGGGATAAGGGACTTTCAATTTGAACATCGCTTCTGTGAAATTTTCCGATTAGAATGTGGCCTATGCCGATAGAGAGTCCATAACTGATCTACATGGAAAAGCTAGCTACCGCGGCATAACCGTGGACCTTGGCTAGTACATGAATCCCATTAATTATTATTACTATCGTAGTTGATATGTAATATGACACAGTGATCGGCAGAACAGGTATTGGGAAAAACAGAGTATACAAAATACAGGGACATACAAAGTAGACAAACATGACCACATCTTGATGGGGCGTGGTCAAGGCACGGTGAGGGCGTGGTCATTAGCTATCGCCCTTATCCCAACATTCCCACAAGCTGGACAAATATGTCCCCGGGCAGGATAGTGGACTCTTCTGCTGAAATTGGGACATTTGGGAGGTAACTACCATACTGCTTATCAATTGTGGTGAAACTATACCATAAACAAGGAAAAAACACATACTGAGAGGCATTGGCGCAAACATGATATAGGGAGGAACCAAAATATATCTTACCAGAAAAAACCCATATCCAGTTGGAGGAAATCTGCTATTTTATATATGTAAAGCAGCTCCCATATAATATTTTGTGATAACGTTAAAAAATTGTCACCGGATTATAGCATCAGTCATAGAAAACGGGGCCATAATCTGTTAATAAACACACAAATGGAGCCATAATTTGATGACAATCATAGAAAACAAACTACCCTGCAAACTCTCCTGTCAGGACCCGGAGCAGTTCTTCTCTTACCCCTTACTGGCAGTTTGCTCTCCTACAGCCAGAGACCAGGGCAGGACCGGAAGGTGAGCGCTATCTGTCTGTAACAGAACATGCTGACAGCGGCTTCAGGACTCAACAAGTTACATCGGACTTACATGAAAAATGGGGGATGGGGGGTGTTGGGTGTACCACTGGGTGCCCTAAATGTCCGTATTAAATTCTTGTTTGATATTACCACTGGGTTCCCCGCCCTAATGAACACATTTATATTTTTCTTACATCTGGAAGAACTGTGGATGACAGGCTTGTCTTCACTCATTTTTCTGTCTCTTGTCAGACTTAGCGATCAATCTGTTGTTAGGAAAATTATTCAAAACATGGTTACTTTCAGAGCTCTTCATTATTTAATAAAAAAAGTTACTAAAAGCAGGTCTCAAAAAATGTGTCCCAAAGGTACTGGGTCTAATTCATTAAGGAAAGAAAAGCAAAATAAATGAGTAACTTTGCACCTTGGCAAAACCATGTTGCATTGGAGAGTGAGGTAAATTTAGGGGTAGGGCATGTCCTAGTTCAGCTTTAAAATTCGGTGTAAAAATAAAGCTATCAAGTATTTGTTTGCTACATGAAAAAACAGCCAGTATTTAACTTATATGCAAAATAATAAACTCATTTGCACCCCTTGCATTTTAACCTGGTTTTGTCTAGGATCAAATATAGTCCTTTATTGCTTTGTTCTCCTTAATGAATCAGGCCCACTGTGTTTAAATGTATTCTACACTTTACCCCCAACCTTGTCTTGTCTCCCCTCGCTCATCCTTCTCCCCTCACCCCATTACTTCCTCCTCCTTTCAAATCTCTGTTACTTTCCACTCACCCCCTTTCTCTCCATCCATCTTTGGTTCTCTATCACGGGGGGCTCAAGATGGACTAAAATCATTTTGTTAGTTCTGGATTAGTTTAGTTCACATTGGGGCTAATGCACATGGGCACCATTACAGTCCTGTAAATTCACTCTTTTATTATATACAGGTTACTCTGCTGTTCCCCCTGTGACCCCACAAGTGGGCTTACCTGAATAAAGGGCTGGAGACTATCACTAGGGCCCATAGAACGTCAGACCTGGTGTAGGAAATGCACAAGGCACTAACTGGGGCATTTTTTATTAGCTATGGAGCATTTTTGGCTTATACATTATTTGCTGCACTTTGATTGTTCTCATTAGATTGTAAGCTCTCTCCCTACCCTTGGTTTTTATATTGGCTTTTATTTTATCTATATTGTATGTACCTGTTTCATGTATGACATGTTTTACTCACTAATCTGTAAAGCACAGTTGGCCTTAAAAATTTATAATAATAATAATAATAATAATAATACACATTTTCTGTAAAACCATTTTAGAAAATGTTCCCCTTTGTGTTCACCTTTTAATTCTTAGAGATATTTGGGTTTAAAATCAGGTCCAAGTTTTCATACTTATACTGTACTGTAAATATTGTTACCAGGTTAAAGCCATTAACACAGGGCTTAGAGATGGGTAAACCAGGAATACACAGACTGTAAATTATTCTCACCCCCTGAATATATCCCATTTATAATATAATCCCCGTCCCAGTCTTGTTACATTACCTGTGGAGATGACTGACGCTCTGTTTGAGATTCAACTGTAAACAGCTGTTTCCAACCAATCAGATTGAAGAGAATTCTGTGACATCACCAACCCAGGTAGCTCAGTGCCCAGTAATCCCTGATCAGCCATTGGTTGAGAGCCGTGTAACTGTAAATGGCCATATGTATGACAGCCCTATGTCTTAGTTATGTACATATGTGTAACATGGATGAACTGTGTGAACTATAGGGAAGTGAACCATGACCTGAATGGTTATGTTATAAAAAAACTATCTATATATTGGCATAAGACTACTTAGTGGGGTATTTCTCATTGTTGTGTGTGAAACAAAAAGAATTTTTACTTTTCCCCCACATTTTGTTTTTTTATGTTTCACTAGAGATGAGCAGTACGGAGATAGAATTAGATAGACAGGAATTTTAGGGTACAGAGTCGAATTGAGACATGACTCAGTGTCTTGCTCCAAATTCCGATCTGAAAATGAGGCAAAATGTCATTTCATGTAAAATGTCAGATCTCGTGAGTATTGGATCGATATCTTCCATGTATAGCCGTCCTTCCTGTTCTCAGCTGCCATTTAGAAGTGGAAGCAGATGGGTATATTATTAAACTATTTAAGAGTTAACAAAAACTATTCTTTCTTAATTTTAAAATCAAAGATGTTTAAATCTGATGACAGTAGTGCCAGGGGCAGTATCTGCGACATCTGAAATATTTAGTGGGGAAAAATAGGGAACTGTTTGATTGTGAGCAGCACCCCCCCCCCCCCCCCCCCCACAAACAAAATGCATATACTGTATATATATTATATATATATATTTATATATGTTGCTTTTACAATCTAAATGTTTGTCTGTGAAGGTAATTGTGTGTGAGGGGCAGCATCACATCTGTCCTAGTAAGCGGCTATATGGCAGGGTGCGGTGAATGACCTGACACTGTGTATTATACACAACCCAGTGGGCTGTCACAGTTATATAGTCTTTTGTTTGACCAGTGACGCTTGTCACATATCTGTAGCTAAGTGGACAGTCGGTACAATGAAATTTTCTAGGGACTGAAGGACTTTTTGTTTAACCTCACAGTACAGCAATTGCTGTTAAGAAGAAATAAGATTGTGATGGAATTTGGTAACGTGGACACATGATCTCAACTAATCGGTTATAACCTGATGCATTGATGGGGAAATTGGACTCACATCCAGTGATAACATAGCTGTCATGGCTTTAGTGATCCGCTGTGCAGCAGGATGCTGGCTGTCATACTTGGTTCCTCTTTTGCGTCTCAGACAATTGTTGATTATAATACAATAAAAAGATTGGTATATCTGCGCAGGCCAACTGAAAGCAGCCTCTGTTCTCTCTCACACACACACACACACACACAATCCACATACAATGTGCAAAAATAAAAAAACTGTAAAAATAACCAATGGTGACAGAGCTGGCGCTAACAGTTTTAAAGAGTCAACTGTGAAATAATATATATATATATATATATATATATATATATATATATATATATATATATATATATATATATATTCTTTCCATCTTGATGTATGTCTTCCACAAATTCCAGAAATTTGCAGTGATCAAAGTAACTTACAGATTTCTGGCATTCACCACGATTGTGGTCACATAAAAAAAGTGAAAAGAAAAAAATCATATCATAGCGTAACATATAATATGTGGTTACACCGAAAACCACTAAATATCCCAAGGATCCAGTGGGGGTTGATAATTACGACAAAAACACCACATGATTGGTGTTCTCAATCCCCTATCGGATATACACTTACAAGATTTCAATCTTGAATCAATATAAGCCAATATTTGTATTATACATTGCTTTTATGCTTCTTTGGTGCAATAAAACTTTGGCTACGTGAGATAATGCACTATCAGTTGTCACTTGTCTTTTGAGCACCTATCATAAGGAGATCCAGTAAGAGGACAATATTCCAGGAGGATATCCATGTATACATATTGGCTTATATTGATCCAAGATTGAAATCTTGTAAGTCTACTACTGTCTTATATCACTGAGGTAGTATCAGTACAAAGTAACATGATAGTATAATGTGGGCAGCGTGTCTTGAATTTGGTTCCAAGTCACCCTAACAAAATAATAACATTAGTTTAGCCATTTATTTTTTATTTTGAGAAAATGTACATACGAGGACAAACTTTTAAGAGCTAATTTCTCTTGTGGTTACTCGTTAACAATTCATATGAATGTATAGAAGGGATTGAAACAGGAAGTTGCTATTCATCATCTGGGATTAAGCCCTGCAGTAACCAGTTTGCTACTCTATTGTTCTCTCTAGGACTGTGTCAGACTACTATGCACTAGACCAGCTGGGGGGAAACCCATGTGGGGATGACTTCTCTCCACTCCCATATCCAACCCCTGATTTGGGAGCCAATGGCATTCTGTACGGACTTGGGATAACCTTACAGGACGGGATTTCACCTGTGGGAATTCTGAACTGTTTAAAAAGAGCCTGCAAGGAGACCAAGGGTTGTTTATTGGATATCCTGAGCTTGGTATTGAAGATCTGTCTCCTACCAGCTCCAACGTGTGTCCTGATTACAATTTTACATCTAGGCACATCTCTGGCTGAACATGGTGCAACAGTATAACTCTGACCCATGGGAGCTGCTTGTGCGTCTGCACATCTGGGGGTAAATGTATCAAGCTGAGAGTTTTCCGGCGGGTTTGAAAAGTGGAGATGTTGCCTATTGCAACCAATCAGATTCTAGCTTTCATTTTGTAAAATGCACTAAATAAATGATAGCTAGAATCTGATTGGTTTTTCAAACCCGCCGGAAAACTCTCAGCTTGATACATTTACTCCCTGGTGTGCCTACAGGAGTAGGGTGACAGGGGTCCAGGCTGCTAACGTCTCGGTAGTGAGCTTAAGGCCGAGAGGCCAGGACCAGCAAGCCTAGAAGTGTAGAAATCGGAGGAATCTGGAAGACCTGAGTACTGAGCTATTGTGACAAAAGCATCAGGACCAGAGACTTTTTTACAACTTAGCCCGGCCAAATAAATACTGTTTAAACATATGTAACGGTTCCTCATATCTTTATCTGGGGATGTGTTGGGGAGGTTTTTAGATGCTGGCGATTTAATATAGTTATTGTGTTACAGTTGTGTTTGCACCTTCTGTAATAAAGGTACTATTATAGCTACCACTCCTCTTTGTCTGCGTGATCCAAAGAACACCAAGGTACCAGGGCTACTCTGTGGGCCTTGACTCTAATGCCCTGGTGTCCTGACACTGATCATCAAAATCTGAGGAGCATGACTGTCCCAATACTATCCCCATTCATTATAGGTTTTCATAAGACGCTGGTCTCGTCACATGAAAAGAAAAATGTCCAGATAGTGGATAACTGACTTGATTCCCATTTCCGCCCTTAGCACCCACTCTTTTAAGGAGGTGAAAGCTTCAGGAAGATGCCTCTTACAGAATGGCCGCATCAAGTGAGGTGTATGATGCAGAACATGTCTCCTTACTGATCCCATTAGTCACCGAATCTTTCTTTGGAATTGACAAATGATGAATCAGGCTGAATATTCTGGGCTTTGTTTTAGGGACCATTTACAGTGCATAATGCATGGCTGACATCAAATATCCGTACAGTTTCAACTCTTTGGACTCCCTATAAGGAACTCTAAAAACATTCTTAAACCCATTCTCCAATAATAATGCTGCCTCCCTGTCTGGATGTCTCCTAAGTCAGGGATGCTTTGTATCTATATTTAATTTATGTCTTTTTCAAGCAGGTTTCCCATGCCTGAACTGTCTTCCGATCTTAAAAACACTTAGCAAGCGGCTGCCCTCCACCACAGCTGAATATTCATGTCTGAGTCTGCATGGGGCCACATACATTGGCCATCAATAAACTGCCAGCATGTTCCCTTTCTTGCTCCTACCAACACCACAGCAGGCCCAGGAGAAGACCACTGCCAACCCATTGCAGGAAATCCCAACCTCATTTATAGCCACATGGGAAATCCAGACAGCAAGAACTTGTAAAACATGCCCATATTCAGGGCATAAAATAACGTTTCTCCCCTTCATTACTTCTCTGACATACAATACCTTTCTGAATTACTTTGAAACCCTTTCCCACATCAGCACATGAATTTGGCTGTTCCCTAAGTGATTTCTCTGATATTTAGCAATTTGGAATATGTGTAAAACATTTACCACATTCAGAGCAAGAATATCTCTCCTGTATGACATGGTCTTTCTCCTGTATGGTGCGCAACAAGAAGTGAATTATGTGCTAAATATTGCCAACATTCTGTAATATGGTTTCTTTACGGTATGGCTTCTCTGATACTTAAGAAGTAATATTTTAGAAAAACATTTCCCACATTCTGAGCAGGACCAAGATTTACCTGGAGGAGGTGGTAGGGCAGCCATAACCCCTGAGCTGCCTTAACCTTAGACCTCACCTACCTTTCCTTGAACAGTCACAATTTGTGTTGGTCAAATAGGCTGAACCTACTAGGAAAGGTGTTTGGGCTGATCGGGGGGAACTCCTGGCAAACTGTGCATGGTTTGAGTGGATTGGCAATTGGCTTAAATTGTCCTGATTTTGCAATTGGTATTGATGACAGGTATTGCACAGGTACTGGTCCCAGTGTACATCTATTTTGCCTAAGGGAAGCTGACTTGTACAGTCAAACAAATAGCTACAATAAAAAGTGTTGCATCCCTCTCTCTCTGTGTAGTGAATAAAGCTCTTTTGAAATATGCCCATAGCAAGGGAATTTCTTATCCACATAAATATCTAGTTATTGCTACAGTAAGAAGAAAAACACAGACACAATTCTTTCATTAGAAAATGTATTGCATGGAAATGGTAAAATAACCACATGCACAGTGTACACATAACAACATATACAACAAAATCATAACTAGTACAGTAAAGACATAATGGGGCTTATTCAGAGTTGGACGCATTTGCGCACCAAACGTACGTTGGAAATAATGTACACAAAAAAGTGGATTTACTCATTGATGTTGAGTCTCAAGGCGCCTGCAGCTCAAAAACAGTTTCTTTGTGACCAGTGTAGGTCTGCCCCCCCCCCCCCGATACAGTGGGGTGCAGATATAAAATGTAATTAAAAATGGAAATGTCAATTACGCAATACTCAATCAGCAAATTAGAAACAGCTAAATAGGGCTGATAGTCATCATCATATACCTGCACCAAAAATCTAATACCTGCATGAGGATCGAGCCCTAAAAGGCGTATTTGCAGATGTTATGTTACAATTACATGAACCCACCCATACTGTGCTCAGCCCATGCATGCTAGTCCCTGCACATCCTTATTCTGCTTTTCCAGACAAAGGCGGACGGATGTCAGCGATATAAATAACTCTATATATGGACATATACTTTCTGGATTTTGGAATCGTTGCAGTATGAAAATACACATCTTATGCAAACAATGACGTACGTCTAACTCTAAATGAGCCCCAATATATACATTTCCTTTATACAACGATGGTAAAGATATTTTGCATTCCCCACTAGAGCAGATCAAGCTCCACCTAGTTTGATGTCTATGTACTGAAATACCAGCTGTGCGATGTTTTGCTTGTTTGTTCCACCTTCAGATTGCTTTATTTTATCTTGTACACACCATCCTGAAAATGTTACTACAAGCATTTATTTTCTTAGTAGCCTCCTTCCGTGATTTTAGCCATGTATTTATAACATCAGGGAGAGTGGATTATTTTCTTACCCCAGGATACAACATAAAGCTGCTCACTGGATACAATTATACAGAAAGCAGAGCAGAGCAACAAAAACACACAGCTCTGCCCCGTGGTATCACCACACGGGTTAAACGTACAGAGGGAAACCAGGACGTAAAAATTGTGTATTTACTAAAACTTGGAGTAAAGCCTATACAAGCCATTAAATACATGTGATGGTTGGAAACCCCTTTAATTATGCTTCTGTAAGGATTTTATTTTATACAGGGCTTTGTCACTAAAAACAATACATTGGGTATAGTGAAACCACCTAAAAAGCCTTGACATAATTGAGATTAAAGTTGCATTATCAAATAATTGTTACATGTTACTTATTTGCCCCTTTCCAGCTCCAGGGTCTGCTCTATGCAGCCGCTTTTCCCGGGACACCTTCGTTTCTGTCTCCTCCTTGTACATATGGCTGTGGCAGTGGCTTGTGAGCAGGAGGTCCAATCAGAAGCCACAATCTCCATGACTGCAACTCCTGATTGATCATCCTGCTTACTCATACTTCTACCTCGGGGAGATCAAAAGGGGGCGGGGTGAGTCGATCGCTTAATTTGGCCCTGCGCCAAAATGTCAATTTAGTCAGAATTGTGAGAGGAACCACGGAACCACGGGAAACACTTGTGCATGGAGCAGGCCCCGGGGCTCCAGAGAGAGGAGGAGCAGGTGAGTAACATGATAACATGCAACAATTAGGTGGTAATGCAGATTTAGGTGCTCCTCTGCTGCAGCATATCACTATCATGACAGTGTATTGTCTTGTCATCACAATATTCAACAGAAAGGGACTTTTAAAGAATATATATACACGATAGGGCACCAGCATACACGTGTACAGCAGCTGTAGCAGTTAATAGATTGGAGAGAACATGAGGACTGGAATATCCAAATCAGTTTAAGACAAAGAATAAGACTCTAGAAACACTGTATCTACTTAATCAGGGAATTTATTTTACATCTAGATAACATTTAACATGTTTCATTCCTACAGATTAAATTTTGTTGTCTCTGAGGTACAAAATGAATAATGAACATCATGGGAATTACTAAACAATTGGTTATTTTAATAAAAGTATAATTAATTATGTGGTAGTACAATGTAAGGAATGTGAAGAAAGTATAATATCATATAAAAAACAAGGCATCGGAAAGTATAGAAAATATATATTATATTTGAACTTGGAAGTTTTATATATATGACTCTTGGGAAAATGCGAACTGTCAGATACTGTACAACAAAGTAGGATTATATTAAATTTTAACACACTGGCAGAGTGATTGCATAATTCTGATCTTAATAAGATGTAGTTAGTAGATTTTACCATACCCTGTGGCTGGTTTCCCATCCGTGTAAAGATTAACCCTTCCAATGCTGCGGTGCCAATTGGGTTAACCCCCCCAGTGCTATGTGCTGGAGGTGCAATGTATTTTAAAGTGTATTTTAATAAATATATAAATGTAGATATTTGCGCTGAAAGGGTTAGCCCAGGAGTAGAAATGTATAAAGTGATATGTGTGTTTATAAAATGTTATTTCAAATGTGTATAAAACAAAAGAAATTGCTTCTCACCCCACTGCTGGTCCAGTGAGGATCGGAGCTCAGCCAGAGCTTTAATTCCTCCACTCCGGTTCCCATTTGTAAGTACAGGATGACTGGAGTGTCGGAGGGGTCTCCAATCCCTGATGGTACAGTGGGGGCTGCAGGAGCAGCCCCTGGATAAAGTAGGAGCCTGGAGCTCTCTGTGTGTAAACTCCGCTGGCAGCTGTAGTTCAGTGGCTTCTGGAAGAGACTTGCAGAGGCGCCTCCTAGATTCACACATGAATCCAGGAGTCCCAGTCTGCAGGGCACCATACTGGAGCTCAAAGAGCCTGGGGACAGCTGGTGGCAACACTATTCTCCTACAACTCATGTGCAGTTGGCATTCACAGTCGGTGAATATCTGCTGACAGGTGACACCAGTAGAAGTGGTCAGTAACAGCCAGATACAGACAGTAAGAAGGAAACCCAACTAAACTGTTTAAGATCTCCCTCTCCAAACACTGGGTAGCAGAGTAAGCCCATCCAGTCACAGTTTATAACTGGTGGCAAGCAATTTGATAATGCTAGGGTGTTTTTTTTGGAGAGCCGAGTTACTCAAGTGAAGAGCTCCTTCCACACAAGGGAATGCAAAAGATGGTTAACTACACCGCAATGTCCAAGGTAGATCTCGAAATCCTGTGCAAAGCAAGAAAAATTGTACAGTAAAAAGTCATTATCTGCTGCACCATGATTTGGGTCCTGTCACTTTACCGAATTTGAGGACGGTGTTGGAGACAGTGATCTACACTTGCAGGTGTTTGGAATGATTTCTAAACTCCATGCTTTGTCCAAAAAGGAGTGGGTCAATTATTTGGTCCTTACAATGCAAGGGCGTGCATTAGAGGCCTATTGTGTATTGACCCCAGATGACTGTGCAGACTCTGAAGTGGTAAAGAAAGTTCTCTTTAAGTGCTACATTATTACCCCAGGAACCTACTGGCAGAAATGTGAGGATCTGGCAGAAGCCTTCTCATCAACCATGAGGAATTTGCTAACCAGCTGTGGCAGTTCGTGATGAGATGTATGAATGGATCTGGTGTCAAGACCTGGGTGGATTTAAATGGTTTAATTTGCAGGGAGCAGTTGTCTCGCCGGTGCACACAGAAGGTGAAAAAATTGGTACTGGACCACAACACAATAATATTTGAAGTAGCGGACCAGTTGGCAAATCAAAATGTAGTGGTTTGGCCACCCTGGCAGAAGCGCCAATCTAGCAGCCAACACCAAAGAATTTTATGAATTGAAGAACATCCCTCTGCTGTTGATCACTCCGCCAAGCAAGTAGTTACAATCCTGTTCCACAAACTAGGTCCTTGTAATTAAAGCCACGGAGCCAGAAATATATTGAAAGTATTGAACTGTTTAATGTAGTGAAAAACACAGTCCATGTGATGCAAGTTAAACACAGGCCAGATCAGTGAATAAACAGACTTCCAGGTATAAGGCAAATATCAGGTTTACCTCCAACTGACAAGATAGAGATGAATGCTAAATGCTTACAGAAAAGCAGAAACTGGCTAAGCAAGGATTTCCACAGGAAAAGAGAAAAAGCAAGGCAGTTAGTCCAAGGGTAAATAAACATTACAGGCACAGAAACATTAATGACCATCAAAGGAAACTGGGAGAGGCAGGCATATATAGGAGACAATCAGGTGCGAATGATTAACATAGTGCAGCTAGTAGTCCCTGATAGTGAGAAGAGAAGGCAGAATAACAGCACCTCTGGTGGTTCACAGGTACTGCAGGGTCAATATAATAATAAATATAGTCCCAGAGGCAGGAGCTAAAGCAGCATCATGAGGCAGATCCTAACTGTAGCCACTAACCCAGGTGCTTGTAGCTAGCTGCAATTCCACCCTGTTCCTGGAAGTCATCAGACTAGACTGGATAGGAAGTGTTATGGCTGTGGGAAAACCGGTCACCTAAGGCCAGACTGTCCCACAGGCTGACTTGCATACCCGACTAAGGGAGGTGGGCCTAAAAAGATTGTTCTTGCCCCAGAAAGTCCAGTGGCGTATGTCACAGAGAAAAGTGACTCAGTGAAGAGGCCAAAAAGACACCCAAAAAGAGGTGGAAGCACCCAAGTTGGACCATTGCAGGGAGAAGGCCTGAGAGTCTCAGGGACCTCAATCACTGTGGTGAGCCCCCCATCCTTGCTGAACCTGCTGCAGCATTGCCAGGCTAGACTGCCAAAGTCACAGTTCCAGATGGACTCGAAGTGCCCACGGTGAGGGTACGTCTCGATTCGGGAGCTGGCAAATAAATGTGAGATGTGCTCCTGGGAAACGATCTTGGTCATGGGATGTGGACAGGTTTTTGTCATCCCCATTACCCAGAGTCAAGCTGTCAGACTACATGCTACAGGAGTGGCAGTCTAGAGGAAAAGACCCAAGCTACTAGACAACAAGAGCTGCAACAACATTTTCCAGCCCAAAAGAAAAGGTTGAAGCTGCTAGATCATCAGGACTTAGCCAGCTCTTTACCACAGAAAATACCCCATTCCCCAGCAATGCAAAGTATGTTGTTTCCAGTACATCTGCAATTAAATGTGGTGGAAAATATTACGTTATGAACTTGATATTGAGGCTGGTTGGGTGAAATAGACCTTTTATTAAATGGAAATGCTATTATTTAATTTTTGGGCTGGTGGGGGTGAAATTGATTTAAAAATCAAATCGGAATGTTATTAATCTAATGTTGGGGAAGGTTGGGAGGAAGGAAGTTTATTTATTAAACATAAACACTAAGAATATACTGTTGGGGTTTTTAGGGGGGAGGAGGCCTAATTATTAAACATGGGAGCTATTAATTTAAGGTTGGGGCTGTTTGGGGGGTAGGAGGCTTATTTATTAAATTTAAGTATTTATTTAAGTATTTAAGTATATTAATTTAATGCCGGGCTGGTTGGGGTAAAATATCCTAATTATTAAATGTGTACTAATTTATTGTTTTGGACTGGTTGGGTGGGGGGGGGGGTTGGGTTTGTTTAACTGTTAATGCTGAGAATGCTATTAATTTAATTTTAGTTCTGGTTGGGGTAAGAAGGCCTATTTATTAAATACAGAACACTAGTAATGCCATGGTGGTTGGGTGCCTAGAGTGTTGATTATAAGCACTGAAGGGCACCCAAACTTTATCTCGCTATCCCTTAGAATCTTTAATAGCGTCGCCCAACGTAAACCCCTAAAACCTAACCATCTAACTGAATCTGCCCGGGGAAATTTGCTCAAATCATGAGCAGGACCACTCTTACCGGCCCAAAAAACAAATGAATGGCCGACCAGCCAAAAATGCTTCCCATCCTGCCGTAAACCTGCAACATGGAGTAAAATGCACATAAAACAAATTTCAAGACATAATACATGGTATTAGAGAAAGAAACTACTATATATTTGCGCGCAACGCAGGGTGACGCATGCGGAGCTAAAACCGGAAACCCCGGGGTGCCACAAGCCAATCAGGCCCCCGGGGAAAAGAAATGGCAAATCCCTCCACGCCTCCTTTTAACAAGACAAGCAACGCATGTCATGGGTCAGCCTTACCACATTGCATTATTAAGCCTAAAGTGCAACAGCTGGCCTAACATACTGTTTGAAACACTTAGACCTTCACCTACCCGAAGCCACGATACTCTGTTCCGACACACCCTCCTCCGCCGCTACTGTAGCCGCTCCTATTCTAAAAGAATGAGTCCCATAGTCTGCTGTATCCAATCCAAGTTTAGCAATACAATTCTTAAAGACCGCGGAAAACTGGACCTTCGTAAGGGGGTACCTATCATGGTGCCTAAGCCAATTACCACCAGGAGCAGGGGACATATCTCTATACAATCTTGTAAACTCAAGCGGGCAAACTGCAATATCCTGATTACGATGCTAGGTAATCCACCGCCCCCTACCCAAAGGATCAGTCTTCAATCTATGGATCTTACAAGCTATGTTATCATTCTTAACCACAACATTTCTGTGAAGTAACCCTGAACCGATTGCCGATCTAGATGAAGCTAACAACTCACCTGTAAACCGCTTATGGTGGACAACCTTCTATACCATCTTTAACCTTTACCAGAGTTAACTTAACAACTAAAATAACGACACAGAGACTTGAATTGGCGTTTGAAAGGTCAGGAATTTATTATAGGCGAAACCTGCTGGGGAAAAATTGGTGGCCAACATAAACAGACCAATCAGCATCCAGGCCACACCTACTAGTTGTAAATTCCGTCCAAACTAATTTGGACTCGACTAGGCGTAAAATGCCAAACTCCCCCATTTGGTATATTAGCTGAGGCCCGCCCGCCTAAGCGGAGCCCCTTAAACCCGAAGTGCTATTCTGCTAATTGCCCAATCCCTTTAAGAGGAGAGTGCCTACTACGCCTTCAATGTAACAAAATGGCCGCTGATTGGGCTGCTTACTGCCACAGCTAAGGTTTCCCACCAGGAACCGCAGCCCGCCACCAACCGACCTCTCATAGCCAAACAAGAAAACCAAATATCTGCTCTATAAAGTATGCCATACCCAAATCAGACAAATGTACACCATCGGGCCTATAGTACTGCGTCAACACAGCCCTTATGGACGGATAACTAATGCAGCCACCACCTACTTCCTGAAAGGTCTTCCGAACCGCCCTATTTACCTTCCCACAAGCTTTCTCAATCCGTGCTGGTTTATCCGCCCCTCTCCAATTGCGCCTAGGGATAATATCAGACCATGTAAGGTGAACTGTTGGCCAATGTAACTTAATGGCCCCGACATCAGATCTTATATGTTCAATGAGCTCTTAACTGGACCACTTACCCAGGTCATTCCCCCCAAGGTGAATTACAAGTTCTAAAGGGCGCCCAAACCTACTCTCTGTGTCTTTTAGTATCTTCAACAGAGATTCCCAACGCATACCCCTAACACCTATCCATCTTATTGACTCCGCCCTGGAAAATTTGCTCACATCATGAGCAGGGCCGCTCTTACCGGCCCAAAAAACAAATGAATGGCCTACCAGTCAAATACTCCTCCCATCCTGACGTACACCTGCAACATGGAGTAATTTATTAGTAGTAAATTAAATGGCAAAACGTAAAACATAATTAATACTGAAAACAAAAAAATGCCACATTCGCGCATAACGCAGGGTGACCCATGCGGAGGTAAAACCGGAAACCCCGGGGTGCCACCGCCAATCAGGCCCCCGGAGAAAAGAAATGGCAAAACCCTCCGCGCTCCCTTTCAACAAGGTAAGCAACGCAACGTCATAGGTCAGCCTTATTACATCGCCCTGTCTAAGGCTAGAGCGCCACAGCTGGCCTGACATACCGCTTAAAACACTTAGACTTCCATCTACCCAAAGCCATAATGCTCTGCTCAGACACACCTTCTTCTGCCGCTACCGTAGCTGCCCCTATCCTAAAGGAATGCGTCCCATAGTCCGCTGCACTCAAACCAAGCTTAACCACGCATATTTTGAATACCGCTAAAAATTGAAACTTTGTAAGGGGAAAACCATTACTATGTCTAAGCCAATAACCACCGGGAGCAGGAGACATATCCCTATACAACCTTGTCAATTCTACTGGGCTGCAGGGGCATCCACGGGCGCTCCTGGAGCGCCCGCATCTAACATGGCCGCCGGAATCGGGATGGACTGACGCGCATGCGCGCGCGTCTGCGTGCGCGTCGTCGGGCATGCGCATAAACTTTTCTAGCCGCCGCGGCCGCAGCGGAACCGCCGGGGACACCCACCCCACTACCCGAGAGGGGGGAAGAGGAAACACCCTTCGGCGAGGCCCGGATCTGGGCTCGACGCTTACTAAGGGCCGAGGGGGGGGGGAACAAGCCTCAGGGAGGCGGTGGGGTGGAACCCTAACTCTCTTGGCCCGGAGCATAATGGGGGAAGGAAAAGGTAACAAAAAACAAACAAGAAAAAGAGAGAGGGGAAAGGGGGGGGGGCAGGGACAAGAACTAGGGGAAAAAGATAAGGTGGAGAAAACAAGGAGGAGAATGGATTGGGAAGAAATGTGAAAAGAAAAGAACACTGAAAATACAACTTAAATAAACACGATCACAGCAATAAATGCAATACCAAAAACAGTATAACACAGTTAAAAAACACAGTGAAAAAACAGTTTATGTAGCAATACTTACCAGGACAGCAGAGAGCCCATACTCACTTAACAAATCTATCCGGCAAGAGGAAGTCACATCCTTTTCCTATATGTTATAAGCCTCCTCAGGAATGCAAACCCCTCCCCTTCCGGCTCCACTGATTGGATAACTCAGATTTCTACCACAACCCAGATAAGTTAACTCCTGGTATGCCTGTACTTTTTCCTCTGCCTGCCCCCTCAGTGTTTATATCACCTCGGTCTCATTCAATCCCTCTGTTGTATTTCTGTAAGCCATGAAAAAAGCCTTTACACACTCAAGCCGAAACAAAGCAGCTTCAAACTCATTTAAAATTTTCCAAGAACATGCACCACATAGCCATATAATCTCTAATTTCCTTGGATATCCTCACAAAATGCCTTGCTTTTGTAATCCCAACCGTAGCCCTCTCTAACTTCTGGCAAAAAACCCTACCCATGGGTATCACTCTACAAGCAAAATTAAGCAGGCCAAGCAGTGACTGCACCTGTTTTTACTGCACCTTACACTCACCCTGAAACGAATCAATCACACCCCTCAACTTAGCTACTTCCTCCATTGGAAGCTTACAACACCCTGCAACAGTGTCAATTTCAATAACCAGGTATGACAATTTCTCGATATGCCTCGTCAACACGCCAGAGCGTGACCTTGATGCTGCCAAATCATCTGTAGCCTTATTAGTGATGGCAAACATATCCACAAAACAACCTGTGCCTATCTTACCACACACCCAGCACCTAATATCCCCCTGACGGCTGTATTGGAACAGCGTACCACATCGTCCCTCAATATCCTGCTTCCTTCATTGGAACCAACACCTTCCAACCCCGCCCTATGGCAGGTACTACACAACTTCCTCTCCAGGAGCTTCATCAATCTTGTGTCTGCCCTCCCAGACCTGTCCGGAACCTCACTCCCAGAGGTAGAAGAGCTGGAATCAGAGCTAGAACCAGACACCCTACTGGCATGCTCACCAACTGATCCACGACTACCACCTTCCACACGTGATGACGGGCCCACCAGGGCCGTAGATGCGGCTTCCGCATAAGAAGCACGCCCAGACCTCTGACCTGATGTCACACAACCAGCCGAACCTGCAGAGGGAGAAACAGAAAGAGAGCTCCCCGACCCAGGAGCCGCAGTCCCCGCATCCACCAACAGTGCTAAAGTAAACAAACTACGGTCAGCCGACCGCGACTGGACCTGCTCGCTGACCTGGGTCAACTAAATTTGAGGCAATCATGCAGGGGACACTCGATGACCTGCCAGGGAGGACGCATGATCCTGCCCTGAACCTGACCCGCCAGTCACCTTAACCTTTTCATCTACATGCACCCTCAGTGTTTATATCACTTCTAATCCCAGCCCTCTCTTACTCTTATAATAATTTTTTTGTTTTTTTTGTTTTTTTGTAACTACCAATATTTTAAGCATAATACATAAACATCTATATCTGTATATCTAAATCAAACAAATAGATCTATATATTTATATATCTATATATCTATATGAAACATCTGGTGTTAAATCAGCAACAGTGTCCATCTTTCCGTGCTCATGAACAGGGGAAATGTCTTGCACTGACGGATACAGTCACCAGTCCTCTTCTATCAGATAATTTCATGTTTCTAATACATTTGTAGTATGTGCAGGTTTTATATGAAGAATTAAAGATCTCTGGTAGATTTGGTTAAATCCATACTTAAGACCACTAATTTATGTAAATATATTGTATCTTTAGATGGCTGATGGTGAAGGAAAGAGTAAAACTAGAAGACTTATGTTACAGCTATATTTCTAAATGTGGAAAATGTATTATATGTAAAATATATTGATGTACAGAATCCTGAATTTGGATTAAAATGTGGATAACTCCTAGCAGGTTTAGGAAGATTTGTGTTCAGTTGAATCCTTGGGATTCAGCCAACAGAATCTGATTATTATTTTCTTGGTGTATATATGTGTAGAACATTGTGGATAGTGCATCAGTACAATATAGGTGTTTCCTAGGTTAGTATGTGTAGAATCAGACTATGTAACAACTTAACCCTTCAGTGCAAGACATGAGCTCACCCTGTATGCCGCATGATGGTATGTCTCAGTTCCCAGCGCTGCCATTGTCTTGGTTTCCACTGATGTTGCTCGCAGAAACCACCCTTCCACATCTTTTACGAATCCACCTCCACAGGGACTGAAGACGAGATCTCCGGGTGCCAGATGTTTGCTGTTGCCTCCGCTGCTGCTGGTCTGCTGGAAGGCAGCACCATGAGCACAAACAGAAGAATGAAAAATCTGCTTGTGCATCATTCTCGATGGTGATCTCTCTTGTGTCCACCTGCGGTGATGTAGTGATGACCACGGGAACGGAAGAAGGGATGTTGTCAATTGAGGCATGCGGTCTTTCTGGTGGGGATGGTGTACAGTCTGAGACCAAGCTGCATAGAGCATGAAGACGTTCTGTTGCTGTCTGTTTCTCATGTGTATTCTGTAGGGGGAAAAAGTTTGAGTCCAAGCCTGCTAAGAAAACTGATACTGATCTTAGTAAATGTAACAAGGATTAGTTATTATTGCAGGCCTGGATGTTCTATGGGGGAATTTAATTGGCAGCGTTACTCGTGAGAATAACGCAGCCCACGCCCTATTATCGTTAGTACGATAATTTTAACGCGGCTCTCTACTCAAGGCTTTCAGAGCTGCAAGCAAAAATCAATGTTGAGATTACCGTACTAACGGTAATAATGTGCACTATTACCGTAGTAACATTAATAGTGCAAGGAACGCGTTATTCTCACGAGTAATGCTGTCAATTGAATTCCCTCCTCTGAATGTAACTTAATTAAAGAGCACAAATTGTGCGGACATAATGAATTTTACCAGCTTCCTTCACCATTATGTGTTCTAATAAAGTCATGTGATGAACTACAGAAGCTCTAAGGCTCATATACAAACATCAAAACATTCAGTTGCTTCCCTAAAAGCAGCTTCTCCTCCCAAACTAGCTCATTAAAATAACAGTGCAAAACTAGACACAGTTGTGCGCCTTATCTGCACTTAGCAAAGCCGCCCCCTGATCTATCTGTTTCTGCCAATCAGACCTTTTGCAGAGGATAATAGAATCCATCTAAATATGAAGTCAAAAAGCCACCATACCTCATTGATGGGAACTTCACATCCAGCATCTTCAGTTGTCTTCACTTCATCAGATGCTGAGAATTCTGACTGTTGATAAAATGTATGCATATGAAAAGAATGACTACACAATGGGGTAAACCATGTACACAGGTACAATATCCTAACCATGAAGCAACCATTAGTTTTACGCAATTCACTCCTGGGGCTGCATGTGCATTAAGTTGTTTTGTTTTTTTAAGCTGATGGAGATATCACAGATGAGCTGTAACTTGCAGTAACCAATCATAACAAGACATTCCCAGTAGTAGAAGTAGACGGCATTGGACAGAAATTAAAAAGAGGACATATAGATAGCAGAATGTCAGCTTAATAAAAGAAACAGGTAGACAAAGCCAAAAGGACATGCGCATGGTTTAACAAACAAGGCAGATTATATTTGTGTTGCGTCTGTTATATTAATCTACATGCGGAAGCCAAATACCAATAATGGACTGAAATTTTAGGAGCTACAGCCAAAGATACATTCCTAGTACTCGTAAAACAGGATAGCACTTCACGTGAACCAAACAAATGAGAAGACCATCCCCAGACTAATAGTAGGATATCATAGTAGCTGATAGTGTAATTTAGCAGATATTTACAAACATTGCATGAAATGGGAAACCCTCAGGAATCAAACACTCGATCCTAAAGAGATCAATTTTATCAGGAGGTAGAAGATTTCCCGATGTCCAGCTCTACTCCTGGGCTTTGTGTTGACTTTTGCTACCTCTGGTACTATCATCATCATCATTTATTTATATAGCGCCAGCATATTCCATAGTGCTTTACAAATGGATACAAACACAGTAATAAAACAGTACTGGGTAATACAGACAGACAGAGAAGTAAGAGGACCCTGCTCACAAGCTTACAACCTATGGGACAATGTAAGTTTGATACATGAGGTTAAGTGCTATATATTGTATATTGGTCAGATTGCAACTGTAAAAAGTGCTCAGTGGGCTATATGATCCAGTCACACAGCAATGTTGGTCAGGGGGTCAGAGAGATAGAGATGGGATGTGGGGAATAAAGGATAGTTTTGAGCCAAAGATCACACCTAGGCAGCAAGTGTGGGGTAGGATATTTTGTCATGTTCTCAACAGAAATCTAAATGTTTTGCAAGCCCAGATATAAAAATTACTAATATAAGCAGAAGCATAATAGAAATCTGATTTTTCCACATATCCTCTGCTGTACCTGGTATCTGATCTGGATTCCATTTTTCTGCCCCACCCCTCCACCCCTCCACCCAGCTTGCTGTTGCTTTAGACCTCCCACCGCCACCACCACCAAGGCCCAATGGCCTCAACTTCAATTATGTTCCATCTGTGTAAAATTAATATAATGTGAAGTGGTCACTGATGGGAAGACTTATATTTTTAGAAAGTTGTATCTTAGTAAATACCTCCGAGCTGTTATCCAGATAAAATCCTGGGGGCGGTGACTCCAGTCTTGGTGCGCACTAATAGGACAACAAGGAGCAGAAAAAGTAAATGTTATTACAGAGAGAGAATATGGGTTTTTAAAATGAATACAGAGAAAATCCAGTGAATTGTTATAACAAGAGTAGGAGTTACTAGGGTCTAGGATGATATTGCAAATTTGAATTTATGTAAATTTTACATTTCATACATAGATTACTACATTACTACATTATTATTATTATATATATATATATATATATATATATATATATATATATATATGATTTTATATATATATATATATATATATATATATATATATATATATATACATACACACATGACATTTAATAGTGTATTATTGTAGTAGGTTTAGAACTATGTGACTTAGTAACTCTCTCCCTGAATGATGGCACTGTGCTGTTAACGTTAGACCATAGGGCCCCCCTCTCTTAAGTACCCTGGGCCCCCCAAATCCTTAATCTAACTCTGCCTCCTTTGCTACATTCACAATATGATGACAGCAGGTCAACCAGATCTTATGAGTAATGACCTCAAAGTCCGAAAAATGTCACCTGACTGCCCAACTTCTTATGTCTTTAAAGCAAGAAAGAGTGACCTGTATAATTCTCTTATCTTAGAAGTTCCTGGGTGCAGATTGCTGCCATGTGCTTCTCTATAGGAGGCACTGGCCTGGCCCTGTGTTTCTGCACTGGGTGGAGTAACTTGCCCTTAAACATCATACTATCACCATCACCATACTATCACCACGGTCAGGGATTGAGGCATCACTGTCAGTCATCCAGCAGTGCACCATGGCCACATAACAAGCACTCTCTGTACGGAACCTTTTCTTATTCAATTTGATTCCAGAGAACTCTATTATAGATGTGAGATCTCTGTTCTCAAACATCTTTCCCCATAGTGGCCTTATGAACTGTCAGATCTATTCAGGTCGAAATGATCTACTGAAGGAGATTACTTTACACCTCATCCACTCATACTCATACAAGTGGGTGAGTAAGAAGAAGACAGAATATTTTATACATTGTGATGACTGGGCAGCATAGTTTTATCAGGTGCAGATATAGAAATTATTCATATTAACAGGAGCATAATAGATATCTGATATGTACACATTGCTGTAGACCACCCACCACCAAACCATCACCAACCAGCAAGGCCCATGACCTCAACCATATTCCATCTGTGTTAAATAAATATAATATGGAGAGTCTACTGATGGGAAGACTTATATTTTAAAAAGTTGTATAACTAGAACATACCTTAAAGGTGTAATTCAGAAGATATTTTTCTAAAGCTGTATCCGGTGTTGGTGCACAACACTAAGAAAACAGGATGCAGAAAAAGTAAATGTCATTATAAACATGAGACATCTCTGTTCTCAAACATCATTCACCAAAATGACCTCACAGACCGTTGGGAATATTCATATCTAACTGATCTACTCTTGTAGATTATGTTACACCTCTTCCATTCATACGTATACAAGTAAGTGGAAGGGAGTTCTATGAATCCAGGAAAAGAAAGAAAACGGGAGACAGTATATTTCGGTCATTGTGACGACTGAACAGGATAGTTTTCTCAAGGTCAGATATAGAAATGACCCATATTAGCAGACAGATAATAGAGATCGGATGTTTGCATCTGGTACCTGAGAAGTACTGGATTTCATCTTTGCTCCAGCCCTCCCTCCACCCAGCTCGCTGTTGGTGTAGACCACCCACCGCTAACAAGCCCCATCAACCTCAACCATATTCAATCTGTGAAGAGTCCGCTGATGGGAAGATTTATATGTTTAGAAAGCTGTATACCTAGACAATACTTACCGCCAAGCTGGAATCCAAATGTACTCCTGGAGGTGCTGATCCGGCGCTTGGTACATCTTCCTAAGACAATCGGGGGCAGTAAAAGTAATTGTCATTACAAACATATTGTAGGAGGAAGTATATGGGTTTTAAAAATGAAAGTCTCTCAACACATGGCTTCAACCTCAAACATATACCATTGGTGTAAAATAAATAAATATAAAATGAAGAGTCCGCTGATGGGAAGACTTATATCTGTAGAAAGTTATATATGTAGAAAATACCTCCGAGCTGGAGCCCATATAAAATACCCGCGGTGGTGACTGCGGTCTTGATACACTCTCCTAAGACAACCGGGAACATAAAAAGTAAATATGGTTAACCCCAGATATGTGATGCTCGCCTATACAGTCTGTCCTATTTCCTAAATAAGTTGCATCTACCATTAACTTATACAAGTTGAGAATGTTACATTTTAGCAGATACACAGATCACGCCGGGGTTCTCCTTTAAAAATTGCCATCTTAATTGCCAGCAGCACCTAGTCCCAGATGTGACTGTATGCAGGGGCCCCCGGCTCCCCTAAGTATGACAGCGTTATTACGTCACGTCCAGGGGCCTCCCTGCACACACTGCGTGAACAGGTGCTGGACACAAGAGAGACGAAAAAAGAGAGAAACCCTAAAATAATTATATCATTAAGGGGGCACTATTATAATTTATAATCATCAAGGGGGCACTAATAATAATTAATATCATTTAGGGATTAATTATGAACAACAAGAGGGCAATCATTTTAATTACACTTATCCAGGGGACTGGATTTCATTTTTTGTCTTACCACACCACACAGTTTGATGTTGCTGTAGACCACCCACCATCACATCACCACCAGGACCTATGGCTTCAACCTCAACCGTATACCATTGGTGTAAAATAAGTAAATATAAAATGAAGAGTCCACTGATGGAAAGACTTATATCTTTAGAAAGTTATATATGTAGAAAATACCTCCGAGCTGGAGCCCACATAAAATCCCTGTGGTGGTGACTTCGGGCTTGATACACTCTCCTAAGACAACCGGGAAAATAAAAAGTAAATGTCATTACAAACATACTGTAGGAGGGAAACAAATGAATGACTCTCAATACAAAGGAAAGCCAGTGAATTGGAATAACAAGGACAGAGGTTACTAGAGACTATTAATACATTTCAACTTTGAATTTAAGTGATGAAATTTACATGATACTGGTATAAAAATGACTGCTGATTCATACCACAGGCTCTTTGCAAGATGGATGTTAAAGAACCATTGGTGGGAATAACTGGTACCTGGACCACTACCTGGTGAGGATCATGTTAGGGAAACATGAGAACCTTGAAGAGGAGGCTCATATAGGGCCTGATTCAAGTCCGAACGCAACTTGCACCTAACTTGCTCTTAAGAAAAGATCACGGAACCCATATTCAAATCCAAGCGGACATCAAGATGTGTTTCAGTTTGAATCTGGGTGTAAGTGCAATCTGCCTAAACGTTACATGTTGTACATTAACAGAGCACAGCGCAGTATACACACAAGCGTATGTGCAATATAAGGTATTTAAATAAAGCCTAGAAAAAAAATGATGAACAACTCTAAACAGTATAATCATATTTATATTTTTTTTACATTAAATACATAAATCAAGATCTCCTTAATGCATATTGTACATACAATGGGCCTGATTCGTTAAGGAAAAGAAAATAAGTAAAAAAAGGAGTAACATTGCATCTTGGCAAAACCATGTTGCCTTGGAGTGGGAGGCAAATTTAAAATGTCATGGTAGATTTATAGTTGGGGTTGGGCATGTCCTAGATCAACTTTAAATTTCAGTGTAAAATTAAAGCTATCAAGTATTTGTGTGTTACATGAAAGACAGCCAGTATTTATCTTATGTGCTAAATAATAACCCTATTTTCACCCCTTGCATTGTAACATGGTTTTGTCCAGGAGAAAAACCTTGCCACCATTGTTCCCTTATGTGTTGTAGGCAGTCGTAAGTGTCATTTGCTTTGGACATGAATTACATGCAATTGCGTTAATTGGAGTAAAGTCCGTTTTGGAGCAAGCGCAGGTCTATTTCACGCAAGATAAGTCTGAACATGAATCTGGCCCATAATATTACATGTACATCTTTATACATAGAAGAGACTAAAATCTTTGGCGTTGTTAGGGGAGGATGGTAAAGGGTGCCCATGAGGGTGTGGCCACGCACCCATTGTGATGTGACCACACCTCCATTTATGGACGCACTGCTGCAAACTGTGTTTTGTTTTGATTCGGGGATTGCAAAAGTTGGGAGGCATGGAATAAAGACTGAATATTACTTATAATATAACTAAAATGTAACAATATTACAACATAAGCGCATTGTCACATGTGTTGAAGCTTAACCTGTGCCTCAATTTAGAATTGAACAACGATCTTCCATATATAATATAGTAGACAAGACATTTTACCTCAGCGATGGAATGTCCAGCGATGTTTTCCTTATTCCTCGGGGAGGTGTCATTGGGATCTCCAACGAGGGTCTCCATTACAGCTTCTGGCACTGGGGAGACAAGAATATTCATTATCAGCTAATATATTCTCAATGATGGGTGACTTTGTTTTACTATAAATTATCATTAATTTACCCATGGTATTAGCAATATAAAATCTGTTAAACATGTTCCTTATGTGTCTGATCTTCATCCATGTGTTTGTTCATTATCCCTGTTTTGTGCCTTTCACCCTTAGTTCCTCCCCAGTTGTCTCTTATGTGCGTTCCTTTGTGTGCAATAGCTCCCTCTTGTGTGTAGATCCAGTCTGCACCGTCTGACACTCAGGTGGGATAAGGGACTTTCAATTTGAACATCGCTTCTGTGAAATTTTCCGATTAGAATGTGGCCTATGCCGATAGAGAGTCCATAACTGATCTACATGGAAAAGCTAGCTACCGCGGCATAACCGTGGACCTTGGCTAGTACATGAGTCCCATTAATTATTATTACTATCGTAGTTGATATGTAATATAACACAGTGATCGGCAGAACAGGTATTGGGAAAAACAGAGTATACAAAATACAGGGACATACAAAGTAGACAAACATGACCACATCTTGATGGGGCGTGGTCAAGGCACAGTGAGGGCGTGGTCATTAGCTATCGCCCTTATCCCAACATTCCCACAAGCTGGACAAATATGTCCCCGGGCAGGATAGTGGACTCTTCTGCTGAAATTGGGACATTTGGGAGGTAACTACCATACTGCTTATCAATTGTGGTGAAACTATACCATAAACAAGGAAAAAACACATACTGAGAGGCATTGGCGCAAACATGATATAGGGAGGAACCAAAATATATCTTACCAGAAAAAGCCCATATCCAGTTGGAGGAAATCTGCTATTTTATATATGTAAAGCAGCTCCCATATAATATTTAGTGATAACGTTAAAAAACTGTCACCGGATTATAGCATCAGTCATAGAAAACGGGGCCATAATCTGTTAATAAACACACAAATGGAGCCATAATTTGCTGACAATCATAGAAAACAAACTACCCTGCAAACTCTGCTGTCAGGGCCCGGAGCAGTTCTTCTCTTACCCCTAACTGGTAGTTTGCTCTCCTACAGCCAGAGACCAGGGCAGGACCGGAAGGTGAGCGCTATCTGTCTGTAACAGAACATGCTGACAGCGGCTTCAGGACTCAACAAGTTACATCGGACTTACATGAAAGATGGGGGATGGGGGGTGCTGGGTGTACCACTGGGTGCCCTAAATGTCCATATTAAATTCTTGTTTGATATTACCACTGGGTTCCCCGCCCTAACGAACACATTTATATTTTTCTTACATCTGGAAGAACTGCGGATGACAGGTTTGTTTTCACTCATTTTTCTGTCTCTTGTCAGACTTAGCGATCAATCTGTTGTTAAGAAAATTATTAAAAACATGGTTACTTTCAGAGCTCTTCATTATTTAATAAAAAAAGTTACTAAAAGCAGGTCTCAAAAAATGTGTCCCAAAGGTACTGGGTCTAATTCATTAAGGAAAGAAAAGCAAAATAAATGAGTAACTTTGCACCTTGGCAAAACCATGTTGCATTGGAGAGTGAGGTAAATTTAGGGGTAGGGCATGTCCTAGTTCAGCTTTAAAATTCGGTGTAAAAATAAAGCTATCAAGTATTTGTTTGCTACATGAAAAAACAGCCAGTATTTAACTTATATGCAAAATAATAAACTCATTTGCACCCCTTGCATTTTAACCTGGTTTTGTCTAGGATCAAATATAGTCCTTTATTGCTTTGTTCTCCTTAATGAATCAGGCCCACTGTGTTTAAATGTATTCTACACTTTACCCCCAACCTTGTCTTGTCTCCCCTCGCTCATCCTTCTCCCCTCACCCCATTACTTCCTCATCCTTTCAAATCTCTGTTACTTTCCACTCACCCCCTTTCTCTCCATCCATCTTTGGTTCTCTATCACGGGGGGCTCAAGATGGACTAAAATCATTTTGTTAGTTCTGGATTAGTTTAGTTCACATTGGGGCTAATGCACATGGGCACCATTACAGTCCTGTAGATTCACTCTTTTATTATATACAGGTTAATCTGCTGCTCCCCCTGTGACCCCACAAGTGGGCTTACCTGAATAAAGGGCTGGAGACTATCACTAGGGCCCATAGAACGTCAGACCTGGTGTAGGAAATGCACAAGGCACTAACTGGGGCATTTTTTATTAGCTATGGAGCATTTTTGGCTTATACATTATTTGCTGCACTTTGATTGTTCTCATTAGATTGTAGCTCTCTCCCTACCCTTGGTTTTTATATTGGCTTTTATTTTATCTATATTGTATGTACCTGTATCATGTATGACATGTTTTACTCACTAATCTGTAAAGCACAGTTGGCCTTAAAAATTTATAATAATAATAATAATAATAATAATAATAATAATAATACACATTTTCTGTAAAACCATTTTAGAAAATGTTCCCCTTTGTGTTCACCTTTCAATTCTTAGAGATATTTGGGTTTAAAATCAGGTCCAAGTTTTCATACTTATACTGTACTGTAAATATTGTTACCAGGCTAAAGCCATTAACACAGGGCTTAGAGATGGGTAAACCAGGAATACACAGACTGTAAATTATTCTCACCCCCTGAATATATCCCATTTATAATATAATCCCCGTCCCAGTCTTGTTACATTACCTGTGGAGATGACTGATGCTCTGTTTGAAATTCAAGTGTAAACAGCTGTTTCCAACCAATCAGATTGAAGAGAATTCTGTGACATCACCAACCCAGGTAGCTCAGTGCCCAGTAATCCCTGATCAGCCATTGGTTGAGAGCTGTGTAACTGTAAATGGCCATATGTATGACAGCCCTATGTCTTAGTTATGTACATATGTGTAACATGGATGAACTGTGTGAATTATAGGGAAGTGAAGCCATGACCTGAATGGTTATGTTATAAAAAAAACTATCTATATATTGGCATAAGACTACTTAGTGGGGTATTTCTCATTGTTGTGTGTGAAACAAGAAGAATTTTTACTTTTCCCCCACATTTTGTTTTTTTATGTTTCACTAGAGATGAGCAGTACGGAGATAGAATTAGATAGACAGGAATTTTAGGGTACAGAGTCGAATTGAGACATGACTCAGTGTCTTGCTCCAAATTCCGATCTGAAAATGAGGCAAAATGTCATTTCATGTAAAATGTCAGATCTCGTGAGTATTGGATCGATATCTTCAATGTATAGCCGTCCTTCCTGTTCTCAGCTGCCATTTAGAAGTGGAAGCAGATGGGTATATTATTAAACTATTTAAGAGTTAACAAAAACTATTCTTTCTTAATTTTAAAATCAAAGATGTTTAAATCTGATGACAGTAGTGCCAGGGGCAGTATCAGCGACATCTGAAATATTTAGTGGGGAAAAATAGGGAACTGTTTGATTGTGAGCAGCACCCCCCCTCCCCCCACAAACAAAATGCATATACTGTGTATATATATATATATATATATATATATATATATATATATATATATATATAATATATATATATTTATATATGTTGCTTTTATAATCTAAATGTTTGTCTGTGAAGGTAATTGTGTGTGAGGGGCAGCATCACATCTGTCCTAGTGAGCGGCTATATGGCAGGGTGCGGTGAATGACCTGACACTGTGTATTATACACAACCCAGTGGGCTGTCACAGTTATATAGTCTTTTGTTTGACCAGTGACGCTTGTCACATATCTGTAGCTAAGTGGACAGTCGGTACAATGAAATTTTCTAGGGACTGAAGGACTTTTTGTTTAACCTCACAGTACAGCAATTGCTGTTAAGAAGAAATAAGATTGTGATGGAATTTGGTAACGTGGACACATGATCTCAACTAATCGGTTATAACCTGATGCATTGATGGGGAAATTGGACTCACATCCAGTGATAACATAGCTGTCATGGCTTTAGTGATCCGCTGTGCAGCAGGATGCTGGCTGTCATACTTGGTTCCTCTTTTGCGTCTCAGACAATTGTTGATTATAATACAATAAAAAGATTGGTATATCTGCGCAGGCCAACTGAAAGCAGCCTCTGTTCTCTCTCACACACACACACACACACACACACACACAATCCACATACAATGTGCAAAAATAAAAAAACTGTAAAAATAACCAATGGTGACAGAGCTGGCGCTAACAGTTTTAAAGAGTCAACTGTGAAATAATATATATATATATATATATATATATATATATATATATATATATATATATATATATATATATATTCTTTCCATCTTGATGTATGTCTTCCACAAATTCCAGAAATTTGCAGTGATCAAAGTATCTTACAGATTTCTGGCATTCACCACGATTGTGGTCACATAAAAAAAGTGAAAAGAAAAAAATCATATCATAGCGTAACATATAATATGTCGTTACACCGAAAACCACTAAATATCCCAAGGATCCAGTGGGGGTTGTTAATTACGACAAAAACACCACATGATTGGTGTTCTCAATCCCCTATCGGATATACACTTACAAGATTTCAATCTTGAATCAATATAAGCCAATATTTGTATTATACATTGCTTTTATGCTTCTTTGGTGCAATAAAACTTTGGCTACGTGAGATAATGCACTATCAGTTGTCACTTGTCTTTTGAGCACCTATCATAAGGAGATCCAGTAAGAGGACAATATTCCAGGAGGATATCCATGTATACATATTGGCTTATATTGATCCAAGATTGAAATCTTGTAAGTCTACTACTGTCTTATATCACTGAGGTAGTATCAGTACAAAGTAACATGATAGTATAATGTGGGCAGCGTGTCTTGAATTTGGTTCCAAGTCACCCTAACAAAATAATAACATTAGTTTAGCCATTTATTTTTTATTTTGAGAAAATGTACATACGAGGACAAACTTTTAAGAGCTAATTTCTCTTGTGGTTACTCGTTAACAATTCATATGAATGTATAGAAGGGATTGAAACAGGAAGTTGCTATTCATCATCTGGGATTAAGCCCTGCAGTAACCAGTTTGCTACTCTATTGTTCTCTCTAGGACTGTGTCAGACTACTATGCACTAGACCAGCTGGGGGGAAACCCATGTGGGGATGACTTCTCTCCACTCCCATATCCAACCCCTGATTTGGGAGCCAATGGCATTCTGTACGGACTTGGGATAACCTTACAGGACGGGATTTCACCTGTGGGAATTCTGAACTGTTTAAAAAGAGCCTGCAAGGAGACCAAGGGTTGTTTATTGGATATCCTGAGCTTGGTATTGAAGATCTGTCTCCTACCAGCTCCAACGTGTGTCCTGATTACAATTTTACATCTAGGCACATCTCTGGCTGAACATGGTGCAACAGTATAACTCTGACCCATGGGAGCTGCTTGTGCGTCTGCACATCTGGGGGTAAATGTATCAAGCTGAGAGTTTTCCGGCGGGTTTGAAAAGTGGAGATGTTGCCTATTGCAACCAATCAGATTCTAGCTTTCATTTTGTAAAATGCACTAAATAAATGATAGCTAGAATCTGATTGGTTTTTCAAACCCGCCGGAAAACTCTCAGCTTGATACATTTACTCCCTGGTGTGCCTACAGGAGTAGGGTGACAGGGGTCCAGGCTGCTAACGTCTCGGTAGTGAGCTTAAGGCCGAGAGGCCAGGACCAGCAAGCCTAGAAGTGTAGAAATCGGAGGAATCTGGAAGACCTGAGTACTGAGCTATTGTGACAAAAGCATCAGGACCAGAGACTTTTTTACAACTTAGCCCGGCCAAATAAATACTGTTTAAACATATGTAGCGGTTCCTCATATCTTTATCTGGGGATGTGTTGGGGAGGTTTTTAGATGCTGGCGATTTAATATAGTTATTGTGTTACAGTTGTGTTTGCACCTTCTGTAATAAAGGTACTATTATAGCTACCACTCCTCTTTGTCTGCGTGATCCAAAGAACACCAAGGTACCAGGGCTACTCTGTGGGCCTTGACTCTAATGCCCTGGTGTCCTGACACTGATCATCAAAATCTGAGGAGCATGACTGTCCCAATACTATCCCCATTCATTATAGGTTTTCATAAGACGCTGGTCTCGTCACATGAAAAGAAAAATGTCCAGATAGTGGATAACTGACTTGATTCCCATTTCCGCCCTTAGCACCCACTCTTTTAAGGAGGTGAAAGCTTCAGGAAGATGCCTCTTACAGAATGGCCGCATCAAGTGAGGTGTATAGATGCAGAACATGTCTCCTTACTGATCCCATTAGTCACCGAATCTTTCTTTGGAATTGACAAATGATGAATCAGGCTGAATATTCTGGGCTTTGTTTTAGGGACCATTTACAGTGCATAATGCATGGCTGACATCAAATATCCGTACAGTTTCAACTCTTTGGACTCCCTATAAGGAACTCTAAAAACATTCTTAAACCCATTCTCCAATAATAATGCTGCCTCCCTGTCTGGATGTCTCCTAAGTCAGGGATGCTTTGTATCTATATTTAATTTATGTCTTTTTCAAGCAGGTTTCCCATGCCTGAACTGTCTTCCGATCTTAAAAACACTTAGCAAGCGGCTGCCCTCCACCACAGCTGAATATTCATGTCTGAGTCTGCATGGGGCCACATACATTGGCCATCAATAAACTGCCAGCATGTTCCCTTTCTTGCTCCTACCAACACCACAGCAGGCCCAGGAGAAGACCACTGCCAACCCATTGCAGGAAATCCCAACCTCATTTATAGCCACATGGGACATCCAGACAGCAAGAACTTGTAAAACATGCCCATATTCAGGGCATAAAATAACGTTTCTCCCCTTCATTACTTCTCTGACATACAATACCTTTCTGAATTACTTTGAAACCCTTTCCCACATCAGCACATGAATTTGGCTGTTCCCTAAGTGATTTCTCTGATATTTAACAATTTGGAATATGTGTAAAACATTTACCACATTCAGAGCAAGAATATCTCTCCTGTATGACATGGTCTTTCTCCTGTATGGTGCGCAACAAGAAGTGAATTATGTGCTAAATATTGCCAACATTCTGTAATATGGTTTCTTTACGGTATGGCTTCTCTGATACTTAAGAAGTAATATTTTAGAAAAACATTTCCCACATTCTGAGCAGGACCAAGATTTACCTGGAGGAGGTGGTAGGGCAGCCATAACCCCTGAGCTGCCTTAACCTTAGACCTCACCTACCTTTCCTTGAACAGTCACAATTTGTGTTGGTCAAATAGGCTGAACCTACTAGGAAAGGTGTTTGGGCTGATCGGGGGGAACTCCTGGCAAACTGTGCATGGTTTGAGTGGATTGGCAATTGGATTAAATTGTCCTGATTTTGCAATTGGTATTGATGACAGGTATTGCACAGGTACTGGTCCCAGTGTACATCTATTTTGCCTAAGGGAAGCTGACTTGTACAGTCAAACAAATAGCTACAATAAAAAGTGTTGCATCCCTCTCTCTCTGTGTAGTGAATAAAGCTCTTTTGAAATATGCCCATAGCAAGGGAATTTCTTATCCACATAAATATCTAGTTATTGCTACAGTAAGAAGAAAAACACAGACACAATTCTTTCATTAGAAAATGTATTGCATGGAAATGGTAAAATAACCACATGCACAGTGTACACATAACAACATATACAACAAAATCATAACTAGTACAGTAAAGACATAATGGGGCTTATTCAGAGTTGGACGCATTTGCGCACCAAACGTACGTTGGAAATAATGTACACAAAAAAGTGGATTTACTCATTGATGTTGAGTCTCAAGGCGCCTGCAGCTCAAAAACAGTTTCTTTGTGACCAGTGTAGGTCTGCCCCCCCCCCCCCCCCCGATACAGTGGGGTGCAGATATAAAATGTAATTAAAAATGGAAATGTCAATTACGCAATACTCAATCAGCAAATTAGAAACAGCTAAATAGGGCTGATAGTCATCATCATATACCTGCACCAAAAATCTAATACCTGCATGAGGATCGAGCCCTAAAAGGCGTATTTGCAGATGTTATGTTACAATTACATGAACCCACCCATACTGTGCTCAGCCCATGCATGCTAGTCCCTGCACATCCTTATTCTGCTTTTCCAGACAAAGGCGGACGGATGTCAGCGATATAAATAACTCTATATATGGACATATACTTTCTGGATTTTGGAATCGTTGCAGTATGAAAATACACATCTTATGCAAACAATGACGTACGTCTAACTCTAAATGAGCCCCAATATATACATTTCCTTTATACAACGATGGTAAAGATATTTTGCATTCCCCACTAGAGCAGATCAAGCTCCACCTAGTTTGATGTTTATGTACTGAAATACCAGCTGTGCGATGTTTTGCTTGTTTGTTCCACCTTCAGATTGCTTTATTTTATCTTGTACACACCATCCTGAAAATGTTACTACAAGCATTTATTTTCTTAGTAGCCTCCTTCCGTGATTTTAGCCATGTATTTATAACATCAGGGAGAGTGGATTATTTTCTTACCCCAGGATACAACATAAAGCTGCTCACTGGATACAATTATACAGAAAGCAGAGCAGAGCAACACAAACACACAGCTCTGCCCCGTGGTATCACCACACGGGTTAAACGTACAGAGGGAAACCAGGACGTAAAAATTGTGTATTTACTAAAACTTGGAGTAAAGCCTATACAAGCCATTAAATACATGTGATGGTTGGAAACCCCTTTAATTATGCTTCTGAAAGGATTTTATTTTATACAGGGCTTTGTCACTAAAAACAATATATTGGGTATAGTGAAACCACCTAAAAAGTCTTGACATAATTGAGATTAAAGTTGCATTATCAAATAATTGTTACATGTTACTTATTTGCCCCTTTCCAGCTCCAGGGTCTGCTCTATGCAGCCGCTTTTCCCGGGACACCTTCGTTTCTGTCTCCTCCGTGTACATATGGCTGTGGCAGTGGCTTGTGAGCAGGAGGTCCAATCAGAAGCCACAATCTCCATGACTGCAACTCCTGATTGATCATCCTGCTTACTCATACTTCTACCTCGGGGAGATCAAAAGGGGGCGGGGTGAGTCGATCGCTTAATTTGGCCCTGCGCCAAAATGTCAATTTAGTCAGAATTGTGAGAGGAACCACGGGAAACACTTGTGCATGGAGCAGGCCCCGGGGCTCCAGAGAGAGGAGGAGCAGGTGAGTAACATGATAACATGCAACAATTAGGTGGTAATGCAGATTTAGGTGCTCCTCTGCTGCAGCATATCACTATCATGACAGTGTATTGTCTTGTCATCACAATATTCAACAGAAAGGGACTTTTAAAGAATATATATACACGATAGGGCACCAGCATACACGTGTACAGCAGCTGTAGCAGTTAATAGATTGGAGAGAACATGAGGACTGGAATATCCAAATCAGTTTAAGACAAAGAATAAGACTCTAGAAACACTGTATCTACTTAATCAGGGAATTTATTTTACATCTAGATAACATTTAACATGTTTCATTCCTACAGATTAAATTTTGTTGTCTCTGAGGTACAAAATGAATAATGAACATCATGGGAATTACTAAACAATTGGTTATTTTAATAAAAGTATAATTAATTATGTGGTAGTACAATGTAAGGAATGTGAAGAAAGTATAATATCATATAAAAAACAAGGCATCGGAAAGTATAGAAAATATATATTATATTTGAACTTGGAAGTTTTATATATATGACTCTTGGGAAAATGCGAACTGTCAGATACTGTACAACAAAGTAGGATTATATTAAATTTTAACACACTGGCAGAGTGATTGCATAATTCTGATCTTAATAAGATGTAGTTAGTAGATTTTACCATACCCTGTGGCTGGTTTCCCATCCGTGTAAAGATTAACCCTTCCAATGCTGCGGTGCCAATTGGGTTAACCCCCCAGTGCTATGTGCTGGAGGTGCAATGTATTTTAAAGTGTATTTTAATAAATATATAAATGTAGATATTGGCGCTGAAAGGGTTAGCCCAGGAGTAGAAATGTATAAAGTGATATGTGTGTTTATAAAATGTTATTTCAAATGTGTATAAAACAAAAGAAATTGCTTCTCACCCCACTGCTGGTCCATTGAGGATCGGAGCTCAGCCAGAGCTTTAATTCCTCCACTCCGGTTCCCATTTGTAAGTACAGGATGACTGGAGTGTCGGAGGGGTCTCCAATCCCTGATGGTACAGTGGGGGCTGCAGGAGCAGCCCCTGGATAAAGTAGGAGCCAGGAGCTCTCTGTGTGTAAACTCCGCTGGCAGCTGTAGTTTAGTGGCTTCTGGAAGAGACTTGCAGAGGCGCCTCCTAGATTCACACATGAATCCAGGAGTCCCAGTCTGCAGGGCACCATACTGGAGCTCAAAGAGCCTGGGGACAGCTGGTGGCAACACTATTCTCCTACAACTCATGTGCAGTTGGCATTCACAGTCGGTGAATATCTGCTGACAGGTGACACCAGTAGAAGTGGTCAGTAACAGCCAGATACAGACAGTAAGAAGGAAACCCAACTAAACTGTTTAAGATCTCCCTCTCCAAACACTGGGTAGCAGAGTAAGCCCATCCAGTCACAGTTTATAACTGGTGGCAAGCAATTTGATAATGCTAGGGTGTTTTTTTTTGAGAGCCGAGTTACTCAAGTGAAGAGCTCCTTCCACACAAGGGAATGCAAAAGATGGTTAACTACACCGCAATGTCCAAGGTAGATCTCGAAATCCTGTGCAAAGCAAGAAAAATTGTACAGTAAAAAGTCATTATCTGCTGCACCATGATTTGGGTCCTGTCACTTTACCGAATTTGAGGACGGTGTTGGAGACAGTGATCTACACTTGCAGGTGTTTGGAATGATTTCTAAACTCCATGCTTTGTCCAAAAAGGAGTGGGTCAATTATTTGGTCCTTACAATGCAAGGGCGTGCATTAGAGGCCTATTGTGTATTGACCCCAGATGACTGTGCAGACTCTGAAGTGGTAAAGAAAGTTCTCTTTAAGTGCTACATTATTACCCCAGGAACCTACTGGCAGAAATGTGAGGATCTGGCAGAAGCCTTCTCATCAACCATGAGGAATTTGCTAACCAGCTGTGGCAGTTCGTGATGAGATGTATGAATGGATCTGGTGTCAAGACCTGGGTGGATTTAAATGGTTTAATTTGCAGGGAGCAGTTGTCTCGCCGGTGCACACAGAGGGTGAAAAAATTGGTACTGGACCACAACACAATAATATTTGAAGTAGCGGACCAGTTGGCAAATCAAAATGTAGTGGTTTGGCCACCCTGGCAGAAGCGCCAGTCTAGCAGCCAACACCAAAGAATTTTATGAATTGAAGAACATCCCTCTGCTGTTGATCACTCCGCCAAGCAAGTAGTTACAATCCTGTTCCACAAACTAGGTCCTTGTAATTAAAGCCACGGAGCCAGAAATATATTGAAAGTATTAAACTGTTTAATGTAGTGAAAAACACAGTCCATGTGATGCAAGTTAAACACAGGCCAGATCAGTGAATAAACAGACTTCCAGGTATAAGGCAAATATCAGGTTTACCTGCAAGTGACAAGATAGAGATGAATGCTAAATGCTTACAGAAAAGCAGAAACTGGCTAAGCAAGGATTTCCACAGGAAAAGAGAAAAAGCAAGGCAGTTAGTCCAAGGGTAAATAAACATTACAGGCACAGAAACATTAATGACCATCAAAGGAAACTGGGAGAGGCAGGCATATATAGGAGACAATCAGGTGCGAATGATTAACATAGTGCAGCTAGTAGTCCCTGATAGTGAGAAGAGAAGGCAGAATAACAGCACCTCTGGTGGTTCACAGGTACTGCAGGGTCAATATAATAATAAATATAGTCCCAGAGGCAGGAGCTAAAGCAGCATCATGAGGCAGATCCTAACTGTAGCCACTAACCCAGGTGCTTGTAGCTAGCTGCAATTCCACCCTGTTCCTGGAAGTCATCAGACTAGACTGGATAGGAAGTGTTATGGCTGTGGGAAAACCGGTCACCTAAGGCCAGACTGTCCCACAGGCTGACTTGCATACCCGACTAAGGGAGGTGGGCCTAAAAAGATTGTTCTTGCCCCATAAAGTCCAGTGGCGTATGTCACAGAGAAAAGTGACTCAGTGAAGAGGCCAAAAAGACACCCAAAAAGAGGTGGAAGCACCCAAGTTGGACCATTGCAGGGAGAAGGCCTGAGAGTCTCAGGGACCTCAATCACTGTGGTGAGCCCCCCATCCTTGCTGAACCTGCTGCAGCATTGCCAGGCTAGACTGCCAAAGTCACAGTTCCAGATGGACTCGAAGTGCCCACGGTGAGGGTACGTCTCGATTCGGGAGCTGGCAAATAAATGTGAGATGTGCTCCTGGGAAACGATCTTGGTCATGGGATGTGGACAGGTTTTTGTCATCCCCATTACCCAGAGTCAAGCTGTCAGACTACATGCTACAGGAGTGGCAGTCTAGAGGAAAAGACCCAAGCTACTAGACAACAAGAGCTGCAACAACATTTTCCAGCCTAAAAGAAAAGGTTGAAGCTGCTAGATCATCAGGACTTAGCCAGCTCTTTACCACAGAAAATACCCCATTCCCCAGCAATGCAAAGTATGTTGTTTCCAGCACATCTGCAATTAAATATGGTGGAAAATATTACGTTATGAACTTGATATTGAGGCTGGTTGGGTGAAATAGACCTTTTATTAAATGGAAATGCTATTAATTTAATTTTTGGGCTGGTGGGGGTGAAATTGATTTAAAAATCAAATCGGAATGTTATTAATCTAATGTTGGGGAAGGTTGGGAGGAAGGAAGTTTATTTATTAAACATAAACACTAAGAATATACTGTTGGGGTTTTTAGGGGGGAGGAGGCCTAATTATTAAACATGGGAGCTATTAATTTAAGGTTGGGGCTGTTTGGGGGGTAGGAGGCTTATTTATTAAATTTAAGTATTTATTTAAGTATTTAAGTATATTAATTTAATGCCGGGCTGGTTGGGGTAAAATATCCTAATTATTAAATGTGTACTAATTTATTGTTTTGGACTGGTTGGGTGGGGGGGGGGGGTTGGGTTTGTTTAACTGTTAATGCTGAGAATGCTATTAATTTTAGTTCTGGTTGGGGTAAGAAGGCCTATTTATTAAATACAGAACACTAGTAATGCCATGGTGGTTGGGTGCCTAGAGTGTTGATTATAAGCACTGAAGGGCACCCAAACTTTATCTCGCTATCCCTTAGAATCTTTAATAGCGTCGCCCAACGTAAACCCCTAAAACCTAACCATCTAACTGAATCTGCCCGGGGAAATTTGCTCAAATCATGAGCAGGACCACTCTTACCGGCCCAAAAAACAAATGAATGGCCGACCAGCCAAAAATGCTTCCCATCCTGCCGTAAACCTGCAACATGGAGTAAAATGCACATAAAACAAATTTCAAGACATAATACATGGTATTAGAGAAAGAAACTACTATATATTTGCGCGCAACGCAGGGTGACGCATGCGGAGCTAAAACCGGAAACCCCGGGGTGCCACAAGCCAATCAGGCCCCCGGGGAAAAGAAATGGCAAATCCCTCCACGCCTCCTTTTAACAAGACAAGCAACGCATGTCATGGGTCAGCCTTACCACATTGCATTATTAAGCCTAAAGCGCAACAGCTGGCCTAACATACTGTTTGAAACACTTAGACCTTCACCTACCCGAAGCCACGATACTCTGTTCCGACACACCCTCCTCCGCCGCTACTGTAGCCGCTCCTATTCTAAAAGAATGAGTCCCATAGTCTGCTGTATCCAATCCAAGTTTAGCAATACAATTCTTAAAGACCGCGGAAAACTGGACCTTCGTAAGGGGGTACCTATCATGGTGCCTAAGCCAATTACCACCAGGAGCAGGGGACATATCTCTATACAATCTTGTAAACTCAAGCGGGCAAACTGCAATATCCTGATTACGATGCTAGGTAATCCACCGCCCCCTACCCAAAGGATCAGTCTTCAATCTATGGATCTTACAAGCTATGTTATCATTCTTAACCACAACATTTCTGTGAAGTAACCCTGAACCGATTGCCGATCTAGATGAAGCTAACAACTCACCTGTAAACCGCTTATGGTGGACAACCTTCTATACCATCTTTAACCTTTACCAGAGTTAACTTAACAACTAAAATAACGACACAGAGACTTGAATTGGCGTTTGAAAGGTCAGGAATTTATTATAGGCGAAACCTGCTGGGGAAAAATTGGTGGCCAACATAAACAGACCAATCAGCATCCAGGCCACACCTACTAGTTGTAAATTCCGTCCAAACTAATTTGGACTCGACTAGGCGTAAAATGCCGAACTCCCCCATTTGGCATATTAGCTGAGGCCCGCCCACCTAAGCGGAGCCCCTTAAACCCGAAGTGCTATTCTGCTAATTGCCCAATCCCTTTAAGAGGAGAGTGCCTACTACGCCTTCAATGTAACAAAATGGCCGCTGATTGGGCTGCTTACTGCTACAGCTAAGGTTTCCCACCAGGAACCGCAGCCCGCCACCAACCGACCTCTCATAGCCAAACAAGAAAACCAAATATCTGCTCTATAAAGTATGCCATACCCAAATCAGACAAATGTACACCATCGGGCCTATAGTACTGCGTCAACACAGCCCTTATGGACGGATAACTAATGCAGCCACCACCTACTTCCTGAAAGGTCTTCCGAACCACCCTATTTACCTTCCCACAAGCTTTCTCAATCCGTGCTGGTTTATCCGCCCCTCTCCAATTGCGCCTAGGGATAATATCAGACCATGTAAGGTGAACTGTTGGCCAATGTAACTTAATGGCCCCGACATCAGATCTTATATGTTCAATGAGCTCTAAACTGGACCACTTACCCAGGTCATTCCCCCCAAGGTGAATTACAAGTTCTAAAGGGCGCCCAAACCTACTCTCTGTGTCTTTTAGTATCTTCAACAGAGATTCCCAACGCATACCCCTAACACCTATCCATCTTATTGACTCCGCCCTGGAAAATTTGCTCACATCATGAGCAGGGCCGCTCTTACCGGCCCAAAAAACAAATGAATGGCCTACCAGTCAAATACTCCTCCCATCCTGACGTACACCTGCAACATGGAGTAATTTATTAGTAGTAAATTAAATGGCAAAACGTAAAACATAATTAATACTGAAAACAAAAAAATGCCACATTCGCGCATAACGCAGGGTGACCCATGCGGAGGTAAAACCGGAAACCCCGGGGTGCCACCGCCAATCAGGCCCCCGGAGAAAAGAAATGGCAAAACCCTCCGCGCTCCCTTTCAACAAGGTAAGCAACGCAACGTCATAGGTCAGCCTTATTACATCGCCCTGTCTAAGGCTAGAGCGCCACAGCTGGCCTGACATACCGCTTAAAACACTTAGACTTCCATCTACCCAAAGCCATAATGCTCTGCTCAGACACACCTTCTTCTGCCGCTACCGTAGCTGCCCCTATCCTAAAGGAATGCGTCCCATAGTCCACTGCACTCAAACCAAGCTTAACCACGCATATTTTGAATACCGCTGAAAATTGAAACTTTGTAAGGGGAAAACCATTACTATGTCTAAGCCAATAACCACCGGGAGCAGGAGACATATCCCTATACAACCTTGTCAATTCTACTGGGCTGCAGGGGCATCCACGGGCGCTCCTGGAGCGCCCGCATCTAACATGGCCGCCGGAATCGGGATGGACTGACGCGCATGCGCGCGCGTCTGCGTGCGTGCGTGTCGTCGCGCATGCGCATAAACTTTTCTAGCCGCCGCGGCCGCAGCGGAACCACCGGGGACACCCACCCCACTACCCGAGAGGGGGGAAGAGGAAACACCCGTCGGCGAGGCCCGGATCTGGGCTCGCCGCTTACTAAGGGCCGAGGGGGGGGGGAACAAGCCTCAGGGAGGCGGTGGGGTGGAACCCTAACTCTCTTGGCCCGGAGCATAATGGGGGAAGGAAAAGGTAACAAAAAACAAACAAGAAAAAGAGAGAGGGGAAAGTGGGGGGGGCAGGGACAAGAACTAGGGGAAAAAGATAAGGTGGAGAAAACAAGGAGGAGAATGGATTGGGAAGAAATGTGAAAAGAAAAGAACACTGAAAATACAACTTAAATAAACACGATCACAGCAATAAATGCAATACCAAAAACAGTATAACACAGTTAAAAAACACAGTGAAAAAACAGTTTATGTAGCAATACTTACCAGGACAGCAGAGAGCCCATACTCACTTAACAAATCTATCCGGCAAGAGGAAGTCACATCCTTTTCCTATAAGTTATAAGCCTCCTCAGGAAAGCAAACCCCTCCCCTTCCGGCTCCACTGATTGGATAACTCAGATTTCTACCACAACCCAGATAAGTTAACTCCTGGTATGCCTGTACTTTTTCCTCTGCCTGCCCCCTCAGTGTTTATATCACCTCGGTCTCATTCAATCCCTCTGTTGTATTTCTGTAAGCCATGAAAAAAGCCTTTACACACTCAAGCCGAAACAAAGCAGCTTCAAACTCATTTAAAATTTTCCAAGAACATGCACCACATAGCCATATAATCTCTAATTTCCTTGGATATCCTCACAAAATGCCTTGCTTTTGTAATCCCAACCGTAGCCCTCTCTAACTTCTGGCAAAAAACCCTACCCATGGGTATCACTCTACAAGCAAAATTAAGCAGGCCAAGCAGTGACTGTACCTGTTTTTACTGCACCTTACACTCACCCTGAAACGAATCAATCACACCCCTCAACTTAGCTACTTCCTCCATTGGAAGCTTACAACACCCTGCAACAGTGTCAATTTCAATAACCAGGTATGACAATTTCTCGATATGCCTCGTCAACACGCCAGAGCGTGACCTTGATGCTGCCAAATCATCTGTAGCCTTATTAGTGATGGCAAACATATCCACAAAACAACCTGTGCCTATCTTACCACACACCCGGCACCTAATATCCCCCTGACGGCTGTATTGGAACAGCGCACCACATCGTCCCTCAATATCCTGCTTCCTTCATTGGAACCAACACCTTCCAACCCCTCCCTATGGCAGGTACTACACAACTTCCTCTCCAGGAGCTTCATCAATCTTGTGTCTGCCCTCCCAGACCTGGCCAGAACCTCACTCCCAGAGGTAGAAGAGCTGGAATCAGAGCTAGAACCAGACACCCTACTGGCATGCTCACCAACTGATCCACGACTACCACCTTCCACACGTGATGACGGGCCCACCAGGGCCGTAGATGCGGCTTCCGCATAAGAAGCACGCCCAGACCTCTGACCTGATGTCACACAACCAGCCGAACCTGCAGAGGGAGAAACAGAAAGAGAGCTCCCCGACCCAGGAGCCGCAGTCCCCGCATCCACCAACAGTGCTAAAGTAAACAAACTACGGTCAGCCGACCGCGACTGGACCTGCTCGCTGACCTGGGTCAACTAAATTTGAGGCAATCATGCAGGGGACACTCGATGACCTGCCAGGGAGGACGCATGATCCTGCCCTGAACCTGACCCGCCAGTCACCTTAACCTTTTCATCTACATGCACCCTCAGTGTTTATATCACTTCTAATCCCAGCCCTCTCTTACTCTTATAATAATTTTTTTGTTTTTTTTGTTTTTTTGTAACTACCAATATTTTAAGCATAATACATAAACATCTATATCTGTATATCTAAATGAAACAAATAGATCTATATATTTATATATCTATATATCTATATGAAACATCTGGTGTTAAATCAGCAACAGTGTCCATCTTTCCGTGCTCATGAACAGGGGAAATGTCTTGCACTGACGGATACAGTCACCAGTCCTCTTCTATCAGATAATTTCATGTTTCTAATACATTTGTAGTATGTGCAGGTTTTATATGAAGAATTAAAGATCTCTGGTAGATTTGGTTAAATCCATACTTAAGACCACTAATTTATGTAAATATATTGTATCTTTAGATGGCTGATGGTGAAGGAAAGAGTAAAACTAGAAGACTTATGTTACAGCTATATTTCTAAATGTGGAAAATGTATTATATGTAAAATATATTGATGTACAGAATCCTGAATTTGGATTAAAATGTGGATAATTCCTAGCAGGTTTAGGAAGATTTGTGTTCAGTTGAATCCTTGGGATTCAGCCAACAGAATCTGATTATTATTTTCTTGGTGTATATATGTGTAGAACATTGTGGATAGTGCATCAGTACAATATAGGTGTTTCCTAGGTTAGTATGTGTAGAATCAGACAACTTAACCCTTCAGTGCAAGACATGAGCTCACCCTGTATGCCGCATGATGGTATGTCTCAGTTCCCAGCGCTGCCATTGTCTTGGTTTCCACTGATGTTGCTCGCAGAAACCACCCTTCCACATCTTTTACGAATCCACCTCCACAGGGACTGAAGACGAGATCTCCGGGGGCCAGATGTTTGCTGTTGCCTCCGCTGCTGCTGGTCTGCTGGAAGGCAGCACCATGAGCACAAACAGAAGAATGAAAAATCTGCTTGTGCATCATTCTCGATGGTGATCTCTCTTGTGTCCACCTGCGGTGATGTAGTGATGACCACGGGAACGGAAGAAGGGATGTTGTCAATTGAGGCATGCGGTCTTTCTGGTGGGGATGGTGTACAGTCTGAGACCAAGCTGCATAGAGCATGAAGACGTTCTGTTGCTGTCTGTTTCTCATGTGTATTCTGTAGGGGGAAAAAGTTTGAGTCCAAGCCTGCTAAGAAAACTGATACTGATCTTAGTAAATGTAACAAGGATTAGTTATTATCGCAGGCCTGGATGTTCTATGGGGGAATTTAATTGGCAGCGTTACTCGTGAGAATAACGCAGCCCACGCCCTATTATCGTTAGTACGATAATTTTAACGCGGCTCTCTACTCAAGGCTTTTAGAGCTGCAAGCAAAAATCAATGTTGAGATTACCGTACTAACGGTAATAATGTGCACTATTACCGTAGTAACATTAATAGTGCAAGGAACGCGTTATTCTCACGAGTAATGCTGTCAATTGAATTCCCTCCTCTGAATGTAATTTAATTAAAGAGCACAAATTGTGCGGACATAATGAATTTTACCAGCTTCCTTCACCATTATGTGTTCTAATAAAGTCATGTGATGAACTACAGAAGCTCTAAGGCTCATATACAAACATCAAAACATTCAGTTGCTTCCCTAAAAGCAGCTTCTCCTCCCAAACTAGCTCATTAAAATAACAGTGCAAAACTAGACACAGTTGTGCGCCTTATCTGCACTTAGCAAAGCCGCCCCCTGATCTATCTGTTTCCGCCAATCAGACCTTTTGCAGAGGATAATAGAATCCATCTAAATATGAAGTCAAAAAGCCACCATACCTCATTGATGGGAACTTCACATCCAGCATCTTCAGTTGTCTTCACTTCATCAGATGCTGAGAATTCTGACTGTTGATAAAATGTATGCATATGAAAAGAATGACTACACAATGGGGTAAACCATGTACACAGGTACAATATCCTAACCATGAAGCAACCATTAGTTTTACGCAATTCACTCCTGGGGCTGCATGTGCATTAAGTTGTTTTGTTTTTTTAAGCTGATGGAGATATCACAGATGAGCTGTAACTTGCAGTAACCAATCATAACAAGACATTCCCAGTAGTAGAAGTAGACGGCATTGGACAGAAATTAAAAAGAGGACATATAGATAGCAGAATGTCAGCTTAATAAAAGAAACAGGTAGACAAAGCCAAAAGGACATGCGCATGGTTTAACAAACAAGGCAGATTATATTTGTGTTGCGTCTGTTATATTAATCTACATGCGGAAGCCAAATACCAATAATGGACTGAAATTTTAGGAGCTACAGCCAAAGATACATTCCTAGTACTCGTAAAACAGGATAGCACTTCACGTGAACCAAACAAATGAGAAGACCATCCCCAGACTAATAGTAGGATATCATAGTAGCTGATAGTGTAATTTAGCAGATATTTACAAACGTTGCATGAAATGGGAAACCCTCAGGAATCAAACACTCGATCCTAAAGAGATCAATTTTATCAGGAGGTAGAAGATTTCCCGATGTCCAGCTCTACTCCTGGGCTTTGTGTTGACTTTTGCTACCTCTGGTACTATCATCATCATCATTTATTTATATAGCGCCAGCATATTCCATAGTGCTTTACAAATGGATACAAACACAGTAATAAAACAGTACTGGGTAATACAGACAGACAGAGAAGTAAGAGGACCCTGCTCACAAGCTTACAACCTATGGGACAATGTAAGTTTGATACATGAGGTTAAGTGCTATATATTGTATATTGGTCAGATTGCAACTGTAAAAAGTGCTCAGTGGGCTATATGATCCAGTCACACAGCAATGTTGGTCAGGGGGTCAGAGAGATAGAGATGGGATGTGGGGAATAAAGGATAGTTTTGAGCCAAAGATCACACCTAGGCAGCAAGTGTGGGGTAGGATATTTTGTCATGTTCTCAACAGAAATCTAAATGTTTTGCAAGCCCAGATATAAAAATTACTAATATAAGCAGAAGCATAATAGAAATATGATTTTTCCACATATCCTCTGCTGTACCTGGTATCTGATCTGGATTCCATTTTTCTGCCCCACCCCTCCACCCCTCCACCCAACTTGCTGTTGCTTTAGACCTCCCACCGCCACCACCACCAAGGCCCAATGGCCTCAACTTCAATTATGTTCCATCTGTGTAAAATTAATATAATGTGAAGTGGTCACTGATGGGAAGACTTATATTTTTAGAAAGTTGTATCTTAGTAAATACCTCCGAGCTGTTATCCAGATAAAATCCTGGGGGCGGTGACTCCAGTCTTGGTGCGCACTAATAGGACAACAAGGAGCAGAAAAAGTAAATGTTATTACAGAGAGAGAATATGGGTTTTTAAAATGAATACAGAGAAAATCCAGTGAATTGTTATAACAAGAGTAGGAGTTACTAGGGTCTAGGATGATATTGCAAATTTGAATTTATGTAAATTTTACATTTCATACATAGATTACTACATTACTACATTATTATATATATATATATATATATATATATATATATATATATATATATATGATTTTATATATATATATATATATATATATATATATATATATACATACACACATGACATTTAATAGTGTATTATTGTAGTAGGTTTAGAACTATGTGACTTAGTAACTCTCTCCCTGAATGATGGCACTGTGCTGTTAACGTTAGACCATAGGGCCCCCCTCTCTTAAGTACCCTGGGCCCCCCAAATCCTTAATCTAACTCTGCCTCCTTTGCTACATTCACAATATGATGACAGCAGGTCAACCAGATCTTATGAGTAATGACCTCAAAGTCCGAAAAATGTCACCTGACTGCCCAACTTCTTATGTCTTTAAAGCAAGAAAGAGTGACCTGTATAATTCTCTTATCTTAGAAGTTCCTGGGTGCAGATTGCTGCCATGTGCTTCTCTATAGGAGGCACTGGCCTGGCCCTGTGTTTCTGCACTGGGCGGAGTAACTTGCCCTTAAACATCATACTATCACCATCACCATACTATCACCATGGTCAGGGATTGAGGCATCACTGTCAGTCATCCAGCAGTGCACCATGGCCACATAACAAGCACTCTCTGTACGGAACCTTTTCTTATTCAATTTGATTCCAGAGAACTCTATTATAGATGTGAGATCTCTGTTCTCAAACATCTTTCCCCATAGTGGCCTTATGAACTGTCAGATCTATTCAGGTCGAAATGATCTACTGAAGGAGATTACTTTACACCTCATCCACTCATACTCATACAAGTGGGTGAGTAAGAAGAAGACAGAATATTTTATACATTGTGATGACTGGGCAGCATAGTTTTATCAGGTGCAGATATAGAAATTATTCATATTAACAGGAGCATAATAGATATCTGATATGTACACATTGCTGTAGACCACCCACCACCAAACCATCACCAACCAGCAAGGCCCATGACCTCAACCATATTCCATCTGTGTTAAATAAATATAATATGGAGAGTCTACTGATGGGAAGACTTATATTTTAAAAAGTTGTATATCTAGAACATACCTTAAAGGTGTAATTCAGAAGATATTTTTCTAAAGCTGTATCCGGTGTTGGTGCACAACACTAAGAAAACAGGATGCAGAAAAAGTAAATGTCATTATAAACATGAGACATCTCTGTTCTCAAACATCATTCACCAAAATGACCTCACAGACCGTTGGGAATATTCATATCTAACTGATCTACTCTTGTAGATTATGTTACACCTCTTCCATTCATACGTATACAAGTAAGTGGAAGGGAGTTCTATGAATCCAGGAAAAGAAAGAAAACGGGAGACAGTATATTTCGGTCATTGTGACGAATGAACAGGATAGTTTTCTCAAGGTCAGATATAGAAATGACCCATATTAGCAGACAGATAATAGAGATCGGATGTTTGCATCTGGTACCTGAGAAGTACTGGATTTCATCTTTGCTCCAGCCCTCCCTCCACCCAGCTCGCTGTTGGTGTAGACCACCCACCGCTAACAAGCCCCATCAACCTCAACCATATTCAATCTGTGAAGAGTCCGCTGATGGGAAGATTTATATGTTTAGAAAGCTGTATACCTAGACAATACTTACCGCCAAGCTGGAATCCAAATGTACTCCTGGAGGTGCTGATCCGGCGCTTGGTACATCTTCCTAAGACAATCGGGGGCAGTAAAAGTAATTGTCATTACAAACATATTGTAGGAGGAAGTATATGGGTTTTAGAAATGAAAGTCTCTCAACACATGGCTTCAACCTCAAACATATACCATTGGTGTAAAATAAATAAATATAAAATGAAGAGTCCGCTGATGGGAAGACTTATATCTTTAGAAAGTTATATATGTAGAAAATACCTCCGAGCTGGAGCCCATATAAAATACCCGCGGTGGTGACTGCGGTCTTGATACAGTCTCCTAAGACAACCGGGAACATAAAAAGTAAATATGGTTAACCCCAGATATGTGATGCTCGCCTATACAGTCTGTCCTATTTCCTAAATAAGTTGCATCTACCATTAACTTATACAAGTTGAGAATGTTACATTTTAGCAGATACACAGATCACGCCGGGGTTCTCCTTTAAAAATTGCCATCTTAATTGCCAGCAGCACCTAGTCCCAGATGTGACTGTATGCAGGGGCCCCCGGCTCCCCTAAGTATGACAGCGTTATTACGTCACGTCCAGGGGCCTCCCTGCACACACTGCGTGAACAGGTGCTGGACACAAGAGAGACGAAAAAAGAGAGAAACCCTAAAATAATTATATCATTAAGGGGGCACTATTATAATTTATAATCATCAAGGGGGCACTAATAATAATTAATATCATTTAGGGATTAATTATGAACAACAAGGGGGCAATCATTTTAATTACACTTATCCAGGGGACTGGATTTCATTTTTTGTCTTACCACACCACACAGTTTGATGTTGCTGTAGACCACCCACCATCACATCACCACCAGGACCTATGGCTTCAACCTCAACCATATACCATTGGTGTAAAATAAGTAAATATAAAATGAAGAGTCCACTGATGGAAAGACTTATATCTTTAGAAAGTTATATATGTATAAAATACCTCCGAGCTGGAGCCCACATAAAATCCCTGTGGTGGTGACTTCGGGCTTGATACACTCTCCTAAGACAACCGGGAAAATAAAAAGTAAATGTCATTACAAACATACTGTAGGAGGGAAACAAATGAATGACTCTCAATACAAAGGAAAGCCAGTGAATTGGAATAACAAGGACAGAGGTTACTAGAGACTATTAATACATTTCAACTTTGAATTTAAGTGATGAAATTTACATGATACTGGTATAAAAATGACTGCTGATTCATACCACAGGCTCTTTGCAAGATGGATGTTAAAGAACCATTGGTGGGAATAACTGGTACCTGGACCACTACCTGGTGAGGATCATGTTAGGGAAACATGAGAACCTTGAAAAGGAGGCTCATATAGGGCCTGATTCAAGCCCGAAAGCAACTTGCACCTAACTTGCTCTTAAGAAAAGATCACGGAACCCATATTCAAATCCAAGCGGACATCAAGATGTGTTTCAGTTTGAATCTGGGTGTAAGTGCAATCTGCCTAAACGTTACATGTTGTACATTAACAGAGCACAGCGCAGTATACACACAAGCGTATGTGCAATATAAGGTATTTAAATAAAGCCTAGAAAATCTTTTATAAACAACTCTAAACAGTATAATCATATTTATATATTTTTTTACATTAAATACATAAATCAAGATCTCCTTAATGCATATTGTACATACAATACGCCTGATTCGTTAAGGAAAAGAAAATAAGTAAAAAAAGGAGTAACTTTGCATCTTGGCAAAACCATGTTGCGTTGGAGTGGGAGGCAAATTTAAAATGTCATGGTAGATTTATAGTTGGGGTTGGGCATGTCCTAGATCAACTTTAAATTTCAGTGTAAAATTAAAGCTATCAAGTATTTGTATGTTACATGAAAAACAGCCAGTATTTATCTTATGTGCTAAATAATAACCATATTTTCACCCCTTGCATTGTAACATGGTTTTGTCCAGGAGAAAAACCTTGCCACCATTGTTCCCTTATGTGTTGTAGGCAGTCGTAAGTGTCATTTGCTTTGGACATGAATTACATGCAATTGCGTTAATTGGAGTAAAGTCTGTTTTGGAGCAAGCGCAGGTCTATTTCACGCAAGATAAGTCTGAACATGAATCTGGCCCATAATATTACATGTACATCTTTATACATAGAAGAGACTAAAATCTTTGGCGTTGTTAGGGGAGGATGGTAAAGGGTGCCCATGAGGGTGTGGCCACGCACCCATTGTGATGTGACCACACCTCCATTTATGGACGCACTGCTGCAAACTGTGTTTTGTTTTGATTCGGGGATTGCAAAAGTTGGGAGGCATGGAATAAAGACTGAATATTACTTATAATATAACTAAAATGTAACAATATTACAACATAAGCGCATTGTCACATGTGTTGAAGCTTAACCTGTGCCTCAATTTAGAATTGAACAACGATCTTCCATATATAATATAGTAGACAAGACATTTAACCTCAGCGATGGAATGTCCAGAGATGTGTTCCTTATTCCTCGGGGAGGTGTCATTGGGATCTCCAACGAGGGTCTCCATTACAGCTTCTGGCACTAGGGAGACAAGAATATTCATTATCAGCTAATATATTCTCAATGATGGGTGACTTTGTTTTACTATAAATTATCATTAATTTACCCCATGGTATTAGCAATATAAAATCTGTTAAACATGATCCTTTTGTGTCTGATCTTCATCCATGTGTTTGTTCATTATTCTTGTTTTGTGCCTTCCACCCTTAGTTCCTCCCCAGTTGTCTCTTATGTGCGTTCCTTTGTGTGCAATAGCTCCCTCTTGTGTGTAGATCCAGTCTGCACCGTCTGACACTCAGGAGGGATAAGGGACTTTCAATTTGAACATCGCTTCTGTGAAATTTTCCGATTAGAATGTGGCCTATGCCGATAGAGAGTCCATAACTGATCTACATGGAAAAGCTAGCTACCGCGGCATAACTGTGGACCTTGGCTAGTACATGAATCCCATTAATTATTATTACTATCGTAGTTGATATGTAATATGACACAGTGATCGGCAGAACAGGTATTGGGAAAAACAGAGTATACAAAATACAGGGACATACAAAGTAGACAAACATGACCACATCTTGATGGGGCGTGGTCAAGGCACGGTGAGGGCGTGGTCATTAGCTATCGCCCTTATCCCAACATTCCCACAAGCTGGACAAATATGTCCCCGGGCAGGATAGTGGACTCTTCTGCTGAAATTGGGACATTTGGGAGGTAACTACCATACTGCTTATCAATTGTGGTGAAACTATACCATAAACAAGGAAAAAACACATACTGAGAGGCATTGGCGCAAACATGATATAGGGAGGAACCAAAATATATCTTACCAGAAAAAGCCCATATCCAGTTGGAGGAAATCTGCTATTTTATATATGTAAAGCAGCTCCCATATAATATTTTGTGATAACGTTAAAAAATTGTCACCGGATTATAGCATCAGTCATAGAAAACGGGGCCATAATCTGTTAATAAACACACAAATGGAGCCATAATTTGATGACAATCATAGAAAACAAACTACCCTGCAAACTCTCCTGTCAGGGCCCGGAGCAGTTCTTCTCTTACCCCTAACTGGCAGTTTGCTCTCCTACAGCCAGAGACCAGGGCAGGACCGGAAGGTGAGCGCTATCTGTCTGTAACAGAACATGCTGACAGCGGCTTCAGGACTCAACAAGTTACATCGGACTTACATGAAAGATGGGGGATGGGGGGTGCTGGGTGTACCACTGGGTGCCCTAAATGTCCGTATTAAATTCTTGTTTGATATTACCACTGGGTTCCCCGCCCTAATGAACACATTTATATTTTTCTTACATCTGGAAGAACTGTGGATGACAGGCTTGTCTTCACTCATTTTTCTGTCTCTTGTCAGACTTAGCGATCAATCTGTTGTTAGGAAAATTATTCAAAACATGGTTACTTTCAGAGCTCTTCATTATTTAATAAAAAAAGTTACTAAAAGCAGGTCTCAAAAAATGTGTCCCAAAGGTACTGGGTCTAATTCATTAAGGAAAGAAAAGCAAAATAAATGAGTAACTTTGCACCTTGGCAAAACCATGTTGCATTGGAGAGTGAGGTAAATTTAGGGGTAGGGCATGTCCTAGTTCAGCTTTAAAATTCGGTGTAAAAATAAAGCTATCAAGTATTTGTTTGCTACATGAAAAAACAGCCAGTATTTAACTTATATGCAAAATAATAAACTCATTTGCACCCCTTGCATTTTAACCTGGTTTTGTCTAGGATCAAATATAGTCCTTTATTGCTTTGTTCTCCGTAATGAATCAGGCCCACTGTGTTTAAATGTATTCTACACTTTACCCCCAACCTTGTCTTGTCTCCCCTCGCTCATCCTTCTCCCCTCACCCCATTACTTCCTCATCCTTTCAAATCTCTGTTACTTTCCACTCACCCCCTTTCTCTCCATCCATCTTTGGTTCTCTATCACTAGGGCCCATAGAACGTCAGACCTGGTGTAGGAAATGCACAAGGCACTAACTGGGGCATTTTTTATTAGCTATGGGGCATTTTTGGCTTATACATTATTTGCTGCACTTTGATTGTTCTCATTAGATTGTAAGCTCTCTCCCTACCCTTGGTTTTTATATTGGCTTTTATTTTATCTATATTGTATGTACCTGTTTCATGTATGACATGTTTTACTCACTAATCTGTAAAGCACAGTTGGCCTTAAAAATGTATAATAATAATAATAATAATAATAATAATAATAATACACATTTTCTGTAAAACCATTTTAGAAAATGTTCCCCTTTGTGTTCACCTTTCAATTCTTAGAGATATTTGGGTTTAAAATCAGGTCCAAGTTTTCATACTTATACTGTACTGTAAATATTGTTACCAGGCTAAAGCCATTAACACAGGGCTTAGAGATGGGTAAACCAGGAATACACAGACTGTAAATTATTCTCACCCCCTGAATATATCCCATTTATAATATAATCCCCGTCCCAGTCTTGTTACATTACCTGTGGAGATGACTGATGCTCTGTTTGAAATTCAAGTGTAAACAGCTGTTTCCAACCAATCAGATTGAAGAGAATTCTGTGACATCACCAACCCAGGTAGCTCAGTGCCCAGTAATCCCTGATCAGCCATTGGTTGAGAGCTGTGTAACTGTAAATGGCCATATGTATGACAGCCCTATGTCTTAGTTATGTACATATGTGTAACATGGATGAACTGTGTGAATTATAGGGAAGTGAAGCCATGACCTGAATGGTTATGTTATAAAAAAAACTATCTATATATTGGCATAAGACTACTTAGTGGGGTATTTCTCATTGTTGTGTGTGAAACAAGAAGAATTTTTACTTTTCCCCCACATTTTGTTTTTTTATGTTTCACTAGAGATGAGCGGTACGGAGATAGAATTAGATAGACAGGAATTTTAGGGTACAGAGTCGAATTGAGACATGACTCAGTGTCTTGCTCCAAATTCCGATCTGAAAATGAGGCAAAATGTCATTTCATGTAAAATGTCAGATCTCGTGAGTATTGGATCGATATCTTCAATGTATAGCCGTCCTTCCTGTTCTCAGCTGCCATTTAGAAGTGATAGCAGATGGGTATATTATTAAACTATTTAAGAGTTAACAAAAACTATTCTTTCTTAATTTTAAAATCAAAGATGTTTAAATCTGATGACAGTAGTGCCAGGGGCAGTATCAGCGACATCTGAAATATTTAGTGGGGAAAAATAGGGAACTGTTTGATTGTGAGCAGCACCCCCCCTCCCCCCACAAACAAAATGCATATACTGTATATATATATATTATATATATTTATATATGTTGCTTTTACAATCTAAATGTTTGTCTGTGAAGGTAATTGTGTGTGAGGGGCAGCATCACATCTGTCCTAGTGAGCGGCTATATGGCAGGGTGCGGTGAATGACCTGACACTGTGTATTATACACAACCCAGTGGGCTGTCACAGTTATATAGTCTTTTGTTTGACCAGTACCGCTTGTCACATATCTGTAGCTAAGTGGACAGTCGGTACAATGACATTTTCTAGGGACTGAAGGACTTTTTGTTTAACCTCACAGTACAGCAATTGCTGTTAAGAAGAAATAAGATTGTGATGGAATTTGGTAACGTGGACACATGATCTCAACTAATCGGTTATAACCTGATGCATTGATGGGGAAATTGGACTCACATCCAGTGATAACATAGCTGTCATGGCTTTAGTAATCCGCTGTGCAGCAGGATGCTGGCTGTCATACTTGGTTCCTCTTGCGTCTCAGACAATTGTTGATTATAATACAATAAAAAGATTGGTATATTTGCGCAGGCCAACTGAAAGCAGCCTCTGTTCTCACACACACACACACAATCCACATACAATGTGCTAAAATAACAGTTTTAAAGAGTCAACTGTGAAATAATATATATATATTCTTTCCATCTTGATGTATGTCTTCCACAAATTCCAGAAGTTTGCAGTGATCAAAGTAACTTTCAGATTTCTGGCATTCACCACGATTATGGTCACATAAAAAAAAGTGAAAAGATAAAATCATATCATAGCGTAACATATAATATGTGGTTACACCGAAAACCACTAAATATCCCAAGGATCCAGTGGGGGTTGATAATTACGACAAAAACACCACGTGATGGGTGTTCTCAATCCCCTATTGGATATACACTTACAAGATTTCAACCTTGAATCAATATAAGCCAATATTTGTATTATACATTGCTTTTATGCTTCTTTGGTGCCTTGTCAGGTCAGTTGTCACTTGTCTTTTGAGCACCTATCATAAAGGAGATCCAGTAAGAGGACAAGATTCCAGGAGGATATCCATGTATACATATTGGCTTATATTGATTCAAGATTGAAATCTTGTAAGTCTACTACTGTCTTATATCACTGAGGTAGTATCAGTACAAAGTAACATGATAGTATAATGTGGGCAGCGTGTCTTGAATTTGGTTCCAAGTCACCCTAACAAAATAATAACATTAGTTTAGCCATTTATTTTTTATTTTGATAAAATGTACATACGAGGACAAACTTTTAAGAGCTAATTTCTCTTGTGGTTACTCGTTAACAATTCATATGAATGTGTACACATCTAACAACAAGATCATCCTAGGGGGGAATTCAATCGGCTTCTGCACTATCACCGTTGATAACAGTAATTTGAACCCGGACGTCTGCTCGCTGCTCCCTGAGCAAAACAAACAGCGTTAAAACTTACCGCACTAGCGGTAATAATGTGCAGTATTACCGTAGTAACAGTAATAGTGCACAGGCCGTGTTACTTTCAAACATCTCCACCTTTTCTAACCCACAGTTTAGTAAATATACCCCAATGAGTGTGGTGGTCCCGCCAGCCCCTGGATCACTCACCCCCTCCTGGGTCCTCCACTGCCGGGGGAGAACCTTGGCTGGCATAGAAATTACAGGTAAAATACAGACTTGATATACTAAAGATTGAGATGTGTTGGAGAAAGTATAGCAGGCAAAATAATAAAGATGCTGTAATATTAATGGTGAAAGAAATAACTTCTTTATAACAACCCTTCACTCTCAAATATACAAAAAAAAAAATCTGCTTTCAGTATGTTGTTTACATCACATTATGTATTGGTTACAAAATATTCAAATATATATTACAAAGCTCAGCTGTCTGTAGTATGTAACAGCGCACACAAATGTCTGATAACGTCCATTTACAATATCAGGTTATATATTCCACTTGCTGGTCCTCATCATAACAAGTGACAACACAACTATCACTCTTTGCGTTAAATTCATCAGGTGGGATAATAACATGAAGTTCAGGAGTAGAAATAAAATAATTAAACTGTTTTTATTATGTTTCTTGTGTACTCCTTCGTTAATATCGCTTGATGAACGGATACTTTAAAGAAGAAAACACATAACAGTCCGCACCAGAACGTGTCCTTTTACCCTCTGGAGCGCAGCTCTGGGAGAAGTAAGTCACAAGCACTATGTGAACTGTCCGGTAAACAGATGAGCTTTCAGCAGGGTCCTGCAGTTAGAGACCATACATGACAGACAGACATTCTGTGAAGATTTCCAGGGGCAGCATTCAAGAAGGGTCGCAGTCCTGAGAGCGGAGGTACCCTAGGAAAAATAAAGCGTCAACGTGAGCAGATGGTGGGTACGTACAGATTGTGATAATAGATATAACAGGTGGAAATGGATTGGCCAGCTCTAAATACTTTTGCAATGAAAAGATAATTAAAATGGAAAACAAGATGATTTCAGTAGCAGAACAGTAATTAATGATGGAGAGTAGGGAGGTTATTCCTGCAGCGACTATTTGAATGGACTGTAGGGTACCAAGATATCATTACAGCAAGATGGAGGTTGCAGCAGTCTGGATGGTATGTAACAAAAATTGCTTTGTAGTACAAGAAAAAATGCATTTGTAGCTGTACAAAAGGACTCACCGTCCACACATCCAGTGCCCAGTGGGGGCTTATATATACCCAGTAACCCCCACCTGACCCAGGCCCCTTAAGGAAACATGAAGCTGCCCCAACACTAACAAGTAGCCATTCCAACTTGCTAAACCTATCTTCCAGCACTGTGCACTACAGAGCACTGTGAAGCAGTGACGGCCATTCCTGCAATCACTACCTGGGAACATCTGTAGCGTCTATACCTAGGTCCCGCAGAGTTACCCAGCATTGTGAAGGGGGGGGGGGGGCACTTAATCTAAACTGAAGGCCTAACAGGAGAGAAGAGTATAGAGCAGGAGGAGTGTCGGTGAACTTCTAGGATGTCTTAAATGGCCCTTTCGCCTGTTCCCTACAATATACTACAGTGGTTCCTGGTATCCCCAATTAATGCCTGAAGTATACCAAAACTTAAAGTTATGGATAAGTGAGAAGGCTGAAGTATGCCACATAAAAACAGTGCATTGAAATCTGGATGTATTGTTATTTTTGTGAGATAATTGAGGTGTCTTATGTACAGTTTGTGACAAAAGCAATTATATTAATGGCCTGTAATGATAATATCATCTAACTAAACTCTGACTAGATACAGTTAAAAAAAGAAAACCCCAACATCTATGGCAACAATGATCTCTGTATTATTATCTCATTCACTGCTAAGGATCTACTCCTCTTTCAAATAAAACGCGCCTCTTTCATTTTGAAGTAAGAGAGGTGTCAGGATTGAGGCAGCGGGGCCTGTGAGGTAAAAGCTGGTGGGCAGCAGCGAGACACGATTGTGGGCAGGAGGCCTGTCAGGGAAAAGATCATGTAATACGTGTCATGGGGAATATCTGAGAAAAGTTAGTAAGTGTTGTCAGGTTATTGTTGTTTGAGGAGGGGCCGTGTGGGGAAGAGACTTCTCCTTCACATGCCTCATGCTTTAGTCACACATGTCCCCTCTCTGCCCAGCACCTTTAGTCACACATGTCCCCTCTCTGCCCAGCACCTTTAGTCACACATGCCCCCTCTCTGCCCAGCACCTTTAGTCACACATGTCCCCTCTCTGCCCAGCACCTTTAGTCACACATGTCCCCTCTCTGCCCAGCACCTTTAGTCACACATGTCTCCTCTCTGCCCAGCACCTTTAGTCACACATGTCCCCTCTCTGCCCAGCACCTTTAGTCACACATGTCCCCTCTCTGCCCAGCACCTTTAGTCACACATGTCCCCTCTCTGCCCAGCACCTTTAGTCACACATGTCCCCTCTCTGCCCAGCACCTTTAGTCACACATGTCCCCTCTCTGCCCAGCACCTTTAGTCACACATGTCCCCTCTCTGCCCAGCACCTTTAGTCACACATGTCCCCTCTCTGCCCAGCACCTTTAGTCACACATGTCCCCTCTCTGCCCAGCACCTTTAGTCACACATGTCCCCTCTCTGCCCAGCACCTTTAGTCACACATGTCCCCTCTCTGCCCAGCACCTTTAGTCACACATGTCCCCCCTCTGCCCAGCACCTTTAGTCACACATGTCCCCTCTCTGCCCAGCACCTTTAGTCACACATGTCCCCTCTCTGCCCAGCACCTTTAGTCACACATGTCCCCTCTCTGCCCAGCACCTTTAGTCACACATGTCCCCTCTCTGCCCAGCACCTTTAGTCACACATGTCCCCTCCCCATCACATCACTACTTCTTACCTTTCCTCCACTACACAGGAACAGGAAGTTATCCAGCAGCAGCTCCTGCACTGTGTACCATGTGACTACAGCAGTCACATGACCTCGTGATGTCACAGAATTATCTGAAAGGGATTTAGCTTCTAACAGCTAGTAATGAACGTAGCATATAGCTGACTAGCAGCAATGTTATCACTAGAGTAAAATACTGTATTACTGCATTGTCCTTAATGTAGAACAGCGGCGGCCATTTTCCCTTAGTCTCCCAGACACAATACAGCTGATACAGTTATGTACCAGTGACGTTCCAGAGGGGGCGTGGTCACATACTCTTGCAGGAGCCATTTTACAACCTGGAGAGCAGCTTTAACTCATTCATATATATCAACAACATCCAGGACCTGTACAAGGCTGAGGTAATATCTTCTAACAATATATTATTATTATGCTGAGAGCAGAGATATGAAGGATTATTATACAGAGGAGTCTGTATAGGGAGACATTACAGCTCATATAAAATGCTGTTTATAATGGGAGATTATTATTATATAGAGGAGAGGGATGTTGTAATTACTATATATGCAGAGGGATGTGACAGCTCCCAGCACACACACTGTTTATAATGGGTGATTATTATTATTATTATTATTATTATTATTATTATTATTATATAAAGGATAATAATCTATATAGTGATATATAAAGAGTAATAAGACAGTTCCCAGCACATGCACTGTTTATAATGGATGAATATTATAGAAAGGATAATAATCTATATAGTGATATATAACAAGGAATAAAACAGGTCCCATCACACACACTGTGAGCTGTAAAGAAGTAAAAAATTAGTAGGTACAAAGCGTCCCATCCAATCCCGTTTTCAATGTATCATAGTAGAGCGGGTGGGTCCCAATCCTGTTGAGAAAATGGTCTGGTCACTACACTTGCATAATGTGAGTCTGTAAAAGTCTAGGTTGCACGGTCTAATCACGTCGTGCAGGTTCCCTGTTTGTTGGAAAGTCAAGGGTTTCTTAGATTGAGTAAGGAACTGCCCCACCGTTCTAACCCCCGCGTCATTCTAGATAGTGAATAGCTAGGCAGCCTCTCCATTCTAAAAACTAGGGTTCCCAAATAGAGGAAGATGGATAGATAAGTAAGGTTTTAGTTTCAATGTATGTATGATGTGCCACAATTTTCTAGTGGACATAAAATGGTGGTTGTCAAGAACTGTCGCTGATACCTTGTGGTCATGTAGATGTAGGAAAGCAGTCAATTTTAGGCCAGGGAGGAAATTTTGTTCTGGTGAGGTATCCGCATAGGTGTCAGACCCTTGTATCAAATCCCTCCGGTACTGAAGTTGAGCAGCCTGATTATAGAGTTCTATATTGGCCAAATGAAATCCAGCATTAGTCCTGGGTTGTTAAAGTTTCAATAGCCCAATTCTTGATTTTTTTCCCCCCAAATGAAGTTTTGAAATACTCTACAAGTCTAGGGGAGGATTTCATCTTAAGTAAATTTGCTCTACCCATTAAGTAAAGACAAAGATGACCCCAGCCCTCAACCTTGTTACTAGGTTCCCAACAACTTTCGAGATATGATGTTGATAGAAGAGACCAAGGTTCTTAGAAAGTTCTATACCTAGATATGGGATAGTGCTTTACGCCAATTTAATTGCTATGTTTCTAGCCAAGTAGCGTCAGGTAAAGCAAGGATCAGGTATAATGCCAGGGATTTATCAAACGGACAGCTTGATAAATACAACACGGACGCCCCGAAATACAGTATGTAGGTCTCAAGCATAGGATCAAGTACTAGGTTGAAGAGTAAGGGTGACATGGGGCAGCCCTAACGTGTACCCCTCGTCATGGGTGCCGCCTCTCCAATCAGGCCATTGATTAGTAGAGAGGTGGTTGGGCAAGAATAGAAAAAGCTTATGGCCCTGAGTCATTAAGGCAGCATACAGAGCGCATCGTGCAGTTGTTCTCAACGTTACATAAATCATCTCTGCGTACTCCTGGAGTCGGCAAGGAGCGGATCTCAGGATACGTGTGGTGATGACTATGGGCGTAGGGTCACTCTGCTGTACTAGACCAGACACTGCAGGATGCGTACAATATATATGTGGAATATGAAATCTCAAAAGAACCGTAGACCGTCGTAACTGTCATTTGCGTTGGCATACGCAGCGGACTTGCTTTCGTTGACGGCCGAGTGTCCTCGTTCTGGGCATGCGCAGAAGGGAAATGCGTATGATACACACAAATAACAGAGATACGTTCCTTAATGACTCAGGCCCTATCAGAGTAGTGAAATCCTCTCTGAATGCCCCACGTTTGTGTACCTCATACATATAGGGCCAGGATACTGCATCAAACGCCTTATTGGCGTCCAGGCTAAGTTGTATATTCTTGGAAGGATATTGTAAGGACGAGGAGGCCACCGCCGCGATGGCTTATACATATTTCAATCACCGAGTGATGGGAAAATGGACTGTAAACGAGTGGCCATGATTTTAGCCAGCAGCTTAATATCCAAATTAAGTAGTGTGATAGGGCCATAGGAGGCCATGGATTGTGCGTCTTTTCCTCAGTTTCAATATTAGCGTAGTGAATGCTTTATTAAAATTAGGAATGGATTTTGATTTTTAAATTAGTGCAACCCCAACGGGTCTGTGCTAGGTTATGTTTTACTCACTGGAGTTGTACGATTTACTACACTGTTCAAACTGCTGAAATACCAACTCTGATTAAAATGAGTTACAGATTTTGCTATATTTTTAGTTGTAAGTTTTACGATTATAGAATGTTTCCACTTTCCTGGACTTTTTAAATGTGCAAAATGGACAAGAAGGGCTAGTTTTACAAATCCAACCCCTGTCCTACATGTAAGTGTTTCCTATATGGACTGTCTAGTAGAATGTATCTAGCACTTACTTCTCCTATTATCTTCCGTAGGTTGGCCATTCTGAGTCCTCTGTCTACTACAAGAACCCACTTTAAACTTGTCTTTAAAGGTGAACCCACTGAAGGTTTGGGTGATAGGTGAGCCCACTGAGCTGCAGTAGATGTAAATGCTATATACACTCATGTATATATGAAACAGTTACATATAGGATATTGGTTGTATTTGTAAAATATACTATTATTGTATTGTAGTTAACTCCTAAAAATTCCAAATACATGGAGCTTCATTTATCTTTTTATCCAATTCATTTCACAGGATTACACCGTAGTAATAAAGAGATTTGGTGGGCCACCCTCAAGTGTGTCAGGAGTATTGAGCAGGACCCAGAGTCCCATCACGGTTCCTCCACCTCACTCACTGATATATGAGGGAAACAATGACTAGAAGATCCTGGAACTGATCAACAAGATCATTCCGCTGGTGACTGGAGAGGTGACTGCTGGGAATGTGACATAATACAGTAACACCAGGGGATGTGTCTGCGTGATGACTGTATCATTGGGTGTATTAGCTTCCTATAAAGTGTTGGGATGTCACTGTCTATTTATCCATGCAGGAGTGGACGTATTTAAGATTGCAGAAGAGTCTTTTAAAAGACGTAATGATGGAGAATCACTGGATTCTCAAATCACTGGGTAAGAGGAGATTTTCATTTATTGTAGGGGAGAGAACAGTTTTGAAGGCCACCTAGATACACATCATCTGAGAATCACATATAAACAATGTATTCACTCAGTGTATGTTTCCTACAGATGGATCCAGTAACACAAATACCACAGAGAGATGTCCGTGTCCTCTTTATTCACAGGATTGTACAGAGGAAAATCACAGTATTCCACAGGTAGGTGACATTTTAGGGTCTCGCCAAATACCAAAGTGAATTTCCCAATATATGATCTGTAAAAAAAATACTTGTGTGGATCATATACACTGACATTCCTCTGTCTCATCATAAATTATTAAATCAGTTATTATTAAATATATTTGTATTGTTTTGTGGGCTGTTTAGGATGACGTCATGACTGGTATTAAATTAGAATTTATAGAGGGAAGGAAAGAGACGTATGTGAGGGGTGATCAGCAGTGTAAGGAGGAGGAAATCAGCATAGGTGAGTAATAAACACTTATTACAGACAAGAGTCACATATTCTCCTTGTATAAACAATGTAATCAGTCACTGTGTGTTTCCTACAGATGGATCCAGTAACAGAAATACCCCAGAGAGATATCTCCGTACTCTTTATTCACAGGAGTTTCAGGTAGATGACATTTTAGGGTCTTGCCAAATACCTAAATGCCAAAGTGATTTTATTATATTATCTGTAAAAAAACAGCGTGGATCTTATACTCTCATATTCTTCTGTTTCATCTCACATTATTAAATCAGATATTATTTAATATAATATTCTTAAAGGGGTCGTGTCCTGGACATACATGGAGTACAAGTATGCTTGCTACGTTCTCCATCCTAAAATTCCTGCATTTATCCTCCATTTTGAGTTTGCTGGTTTATTTGGACTCTGTCTAGTCCTGGAGCTTACTTACCCCTCTTGGCATCCTCTGGGGTACTTCTCCTGATCCGCGGCTGCGGCGCTGCTCTTCGAGACCCCAGCCTGGTGTGCGGAGGCTGCTATCTGAGCGGTCCCCCTGCAGCCTGACTCCTTGGTGGACAGCGCTTCTGCCTCTCCGTGCTGCCGGCGCTGACTGTTGGTGCGGACACCCCAGGGACCCCTGCTGTGATGAGACAGATCACCATACTTACCCATCACTGTCAGGTCGTCGGGTGCCGACACTTGCTCAGGCTCTTCCCTTTACTGTGTGCGACTCGAGTACATGACAATGCTGTAGACTATACCCCTCTGCCCTGGGAGCTGGGGATGGACATTTTCTGTTCCTGTCCTGTAATCTGGGCTGACGTCTTGGTGGTGCCCTATTTTCCACCATAGAGAGCGGCGATTTGTCCTCATGCTGCACAGTTCTGTTGCTCCAAGTCAGCCTTCCATCCTGAGATACAGATTGGATCCCCAACAGCTGGGCCTCAGGCTCTGAGTGCATGCAGGTACCTCACACAGTGGCTGTAATTTGACTTATGCTATCTTGCCTGTTTGTGCTGTGATAACATCCTGGCACTTGACATCTAATATATATTACTCCTGTGGGACAGTCATTAGCTTATTTATTGAACCTTATTCCCATATCTGGATTATCCAGTTTGCCTTTTAGAAGTGGTGTCTATACTATCTTGACTCTGTTCTATGATCCTGCCTTGGGTACTTTCATGGTAAGACTTTCATACAAGTGTTTATCCATGAAATACAACACTATTATTATACCCATTCCTCTATATTGGGATGTATTTTCCTCGTTATGTGATCATGCTGCTCTGGCCGGATGGCTTGACCGGTTTGCCTATTCCTCTACACCCACTGACAGTTCTGGAGAAACTCCATTATGTGTGCCCTCCCAAACTACCACTGTTTCTAATGCACCAACCTCACCTACTTACCCTGAGGTCACATTGCAGCAGCTTCTACAGCTGGCCGACCTTTCCCTTTTCAGACATGATATGCAACAAATCCAATAGTGAGTGGCTGAAGCGGAGACTCTAGAAGATGCTACAGCACCTATGAAGGGTCAAATTGATAATTTGGAAGCTCAGATGTTGGCATGTAAGCAGAAGCTTTCTTATAGTGAGGGGAGTCTCTGATGCAATAATACTCGTTTTGTGGGGTTACCTGAATAAGTGGAGGGGCCTGGTACTGAATGTTTCTTGGAGAAATGGTTAATTCAAGCTTTTGGGAAGGATTCCTTTACGGCTCAGTTCGCAGTGGAGCAAGCTCATCGCATCCCTTCTTAGGCAGCTCCACCCGGGGCACCTCCCTGTGCCTTCATAGGCAAAATCTTACATTAGAAAGACTGATACAACTCTGCGACCATTCCCCTCTTATATTGTCTGTAGACTTTGCCATTACCAGGGGGTCAATCTTTCTGGAACCTGAACTCTTTTAGTTACCTTTAATGGGCAAGGGACCTGATCTGGTTGCCTTGTGGGAAGAGTTCTTTGTGGATAATGCAGAAACAGTCCAGCCCCCTCTTGCCTTTGGCAACTGCCTAAGAACTGTACCCCTAAATCTCCGTACTCTCACCGGTACTGAGGGTTGTAGTTACCCCTGGCAATCGCCTAAGAACTATTTCCCTAAAATCTCTAGACTCTCACCGGTACTGTGGGTTGTAGTTACCCTTGGCTACTGCCTACGTTCAGTTTCATCATCTTTACCTATCACTGTAAGTTCCGTTCCTTTCCGGACAAGTACCGGTACAGAAACCATTGTGGATCAGGGGACTTCTCTATCAACTGTTCCTTATTTATTCCAGTGGCAATGAGTGATATATCAGTCTTGACACCATCCACTCGGTGTCTCACTGGACTCGCTCCTGCACTTCCTACTCTACGCCCTCTGTAACTCTATTCCTGGGTTCTCCCCAGCCAGTGGACATCTCACAACCCTCTGTCTGCAGCCAAGTCTGTCCCAACAGTGAACACCGGACTTTCGGAGCAGACTCCGGGTTTTGCTGTACTGGCTGGAGGGGTTCCTAACAGTTAGCACTTCTGCCTCACAGCACTGGGGTCATGAGTTTGATTCCTAACCATGACCTTATCTGTGTGGAGTTTGTATGTTCTCCCCATGTTTGCGTGGGTTTCGCCGGGTGCTCTGGTTTCCTCCCACACTCCATAAACATACTGGTAGGTTAATTGGCTGCTATTAAATTGCCCTTAGTCTCTCTTGGTCTGTGTGTGTATGTTAGGGAATTTTAGATTGTAAGCTCCAATGGGGCAGGGACTGATGTGAGTGAGTTCTCTGTGCAGCGCTATGGAATTAGTGGCGTTATATAAAGAAATAGATGATGATGATGATCAGGGGTGCCCATGAGTCCATGGGGACCCATGCCATCTGATATATACTGTATTATTGTCAGTCTTGATATTATTCTGTATGTTTTTGTATACCTGCATAAGTATTGGAAATTTACTAATCTTTGATGTAATGTGTCACACCCGGTGGTTTATATCTATCACGTTTATTCAGAAATAATTATTTTCTTTATGTTCTGTTTTGAAATACCAATAAAAAAACTTGACTAAAAATTATCATTCTTTTGTGGGCTATTTAGGATGACATCCTGACTGATATTAAAATAAAAATTATAGAGGGAGAGGAAGAGGAAGAGACGTATGTGAGGGGTGATCAGCAGTGTAAGGAGGAGGAAATCCCTACAGGTATCGATACCGGTGAGTAATAAAATGTATTACAGTAAACAGTCATATATTTTGTTTATTGAGTCATTACAGGAATTCCAATTATGACTGCATCTATACAATGTGCTTGATAATGCGCTTTTATAATTGTAATGAAGTGTTCGTCAATTGCAAATTGAAATTAAACAACTGAACAACCTGCTCATAGTTTGAAAATTTTGGGTATTGTAATCTGCAGCTCAATGTCCTTCCTTACATTTATTTTACTTTCAGCAGATGGATGTAAACGCAAGAATATCTTGGGGGAGCAACTGATTTTATCTACAGATTTTGAAATGGAAGATAACAACATCACTCAAGATTCTACAGGAGAAAACCCAATTACCCTAAATATACATCCAATACTTTACAGTGCAGATAAATCATCTGAACTCTCTAATCATAAGGAATGTAATTCTGATAACATAGATATTGTTACACATCGTACAGCTCATACAGATGATACATTATTTCCATGTTCTGAGGGTGGGAAAAGCTGTACAGTTAAATTATCTCTTCATAAACATCAGAAAAGTCACATAGCTGAGAACCCTTTTACATGTTCTGAGTGTGGGAAATGTTTTGCATATAAATCAAAGCTTGTCGAACATCAGAGAACTCACACAGGTGAGAAACCATTCCAATGTTCTGAGTGTGGGAAATGTTTTGTATATAAATCAAATCTTGTTGAACATCGGAGATCTCACACAGATGAGACACAATTTCCATGTTCTGAGTGTGAGAAATGTTTTGTACAGAAATCAAAACTTATTAGACATCAGAGAACTCACACAGGTGAGAAACCGTTTCCATGTTCTGAATGTGGGAAATGTTTTACACAGAAATCAAAACTTGTTGAACATCAGAGAACTCACACAGGTGAGAAACCATTTCCGTGTTCTGAGTGTGGGAAATGTTTTGCACATAAATCAAAACTTGTTGAACATCAGAGAACTCACACAGGCGAGAAACCATTTCCATGTTCTGAGTGTGGGAAATGTTTTGTATACAAATCAAATCATGTTGAACATCAGAAAACTCACACAGATGAGAAACCATTTCCATGTTCTGAGTGTGAGAAATGTTTTGCCGTAAAATCAAAACTTATTAGACATCAGAGAACTCACACAGGTGAGAAGCCATTTCCATGTTCTGAGTGTGGGAAATGTTTTTCACAGAAATCAAAACTTGTCAAACATCAGAGAATTCACACAGGTGAGAGACCATTTCCATGTTCTGAATGTGGGAAATGTTTTGCACAGAAATCAAAACACATTGAACATCAGAGAATTCACACAGGGGAAAAACCGTTTCCGTGTTCTGAGTGTGGGAAGGGTTTTGCACAAAAGTCAAACCTTGTCAAACATCACAGAACTCACACAGGTGAGAAACCATTTCCATGTTCTGAGTGTGGAAAATGTTTTCCATGGAACTCAAAACTTATCAAACATCAGAGAACCCATGCAGGTGAGAAAACATTCCCATGTTCTGAGTAATGAAAATGGTTAACAAACAAATCAGGTCTTGGATATCACATAGGACAAAAGCAATTGGACATGAAACAAGGAGCTGCAGTACTCTTAATATTGTAAAAACAGTTGATTCTTGTAATACATTGCCATTGGGGATTGATTATGAAGCTTGAAAAATGTGTCCCACGACCTAAATGCAATATTGTGATGTCATTTTTGTACAAAAGCTCTCATTTATATGGTATGCCCATGGCTAAGTGGGTCAAGATGTGTCTACAGGGGTGCAAAACTTTGCTCCATCTTATGGGGATCTGAAATATAAAAGTTCAGTAGTATTGACTCTTTTCATTTCACCTTTGCAATAAGACTTGTTCAGAGTGATCCGGTTATAGTAAGTCAGACTAGTGCAGGGATTGTTCTACAAGCCTGGTCAGTGATGGGCTCCATTTGTCACAGTGTCTCCCAGCCTCTGGCACTGCATAAGTGAAAATTTTAAATGAGTGATGTGCCAGGGTTAATAATGGTACAGTGAGCCCCCGCAGCCACATAACACTACCCAACCCCCTGTATCATGCAGATTCACTTCCTCTATACAGAAAATATCTAAGAAGATAATCAGCCATCTTGTGCCTGCCTAGTGAAGCCACTGACAGTACACATACCAGAGACAGCTTCTTACATTTTATAAATTCTAATTTCTCTTCCCTGCCATTGGGGGACACTGCAAGACATTGGGTATAGTAGTGGGCTCAGGAGTTCTTGTCACTTTAACTGTTAAATCTTTGGACTCCTCCCCTGCTATGCCCCTCCTCTCCAGAGAGATCCTTAGTTTTTTTAAGTGACTTAGAGTTCGGTCACGAGTATAGGCTCCTGCCTATACTTTGTCTAGCAGTAGGATTACATGTTTTTATTTTTTATTCTATTCAGGTGCAGCGCGGGATCCCAGGCAAGACCCAGCAGAGTGAATAGGACTCAGCTCTGCTCACTCTGGATCCCAGCACAGGTAAATGAAGCCTAGCGCTCATTTCTACCAGCACCTCTGCCGGCATTTATTCTAAGGCGCCATTAGTTAGGTTTATTGGTCTAAGTGGAAGGTGAAAATATTCAGAAGGGACACAGAACGGTGTTTTAGTGCAACTTTTATGTGTCTAGCAGCGGCAGGGGAGTGAAGCTGTATCAGCCTCCCCCCCCCCCCCCCGCCGCGATCCTCTTGCCGGCAGGTCCCCGCTCTCCCTAGACAAACGAGCATATTTGGGGACAAAATCAGCGCTCACACTCGGGAGAGGTGAGTCGGCTGCAGTAAGGAGCGCGCTGAGCTGGGCATAAAATCTGAATAGCGCGCCATTAGACTCTCCTAGGCGGCCATTGGAGGATGGGGCCAGCGAGTTTTGTTTTACAGAGGCAGAGCGGGCAGAGCCAGGAAGGGGAGGAGTGTTATCGCAGCTTCCTGGATCTGGTCTTACCGCACGGTGAACGGCGGGGGTGAAGAGAAGGTCACTGCTGAAAGCATGCAGCTCTGTCTAGATTCCTCTGCTCTGCCTCTCCTCCGGTGATATCCTTATATGCCCTAATCGCTACAGGCTTGTATGATTAGAGGAGCATTTGGGGAGTGTATATATGTGGTTATATGGTCTTGTGAGTTATTTCATGTAAAAGGAATTTTCACAGACAGTACTATAACGGTCTTTTGTATTATTTGGAGTGGTGCTCTTTCAGAGACTTCCTAGCACAGGACTCTCCTATTTTGTCGTCTTAAATTGTCTGTATTTCTTTTAATAATTATTTTAAGAAGCAGAACAATGGCGGAGAAGGGGACAGCTAAAGGCAAGGGTACTTCTGTGCCTGCTGCAGTATATTATGCCTGTTCAAAATGTAACACAAAACTTTCTGTTGGCCACACAGAGCGAAACGCCCTTTGCGCAGCTTGTACTGCGGACGCTCAGAGGCGAAACAACCCAGCCCAGGAGGGATCCTCTGCAATGGTGGAACCGCCCTGGATGAGGTCTTTTTCTTCGGCTATGGAGAAAATGACGGCTGTGATGCTGCGGGCAATAGAGGTACGTGACAACACTACCCCACTTACACTTGCAGGCAGCCAGTCTGACGACAATGCCACATCACAGGCAGGGTCTACTCACGGGGAAGATAGGCTAGTATCTATTTCCCAGAGGGGTAAGAGAGCCATTACTGATGCAGATCTGGAAATAGATCAGCTTTCTGATCGCTCCTCAGCCGAAGAAGGTGAGGTAGATATCGACCCAGAAGGGGAGGCTATCTATGATTCTGGCTCCACGAGTGTGGACAGTCTTACTTGGGGAATCAGACATGCCTTAGGGTTCGCTGATCCGGAGCCCGTAGCGCCTAAGGGTATATCCTTATTTAAAAGACCTAAGGCACAGTTAGCAATTTTCCTGCATTCTCCAGAAATGTTGGAGATTATTTCTGAAGCTTGGCACAAGCCAAATAAGCAGTTTATGATGCCGGGAAAGTAAGTCTCTTTATCCTCTGCCTCCTGAGGACACAGTAAAATAGGAGACTTTGCCTAGGGTGGACACACCGGTAGCCCGGTTAGCTTCATCTTCAGCTATTCTGGTCCAAGAGCGGATAACCCTTAAGGATTACACTGATAAGAAGTGTGATCTGGCTCTTCGCTCAGCTTATACCGCTGTGGGAAGTTTGTTTAGGCCTAATATGGCTATAGCATGGGCCAACAAGGCTGTACAGTTATGGATGGAGGCTTTGATTAAGGGCCTTAGAGATAACACTCAGCGTACAGAGCTAGTAGATCTAGCACAACATGTACTAGAAACTTCGGAGTACGTAGGGAACGCTGCCATGGATGCAGTTTCGGTAAATGCCAAGGGCTCGGCTCTTACTGTAGCAGCTCGTCGTCTATGGTTAGGGACGTGGTCGGTGGACGCAGACTCTAAGAAAGCTTTAGAGAATTTACCCTTTGATGGACGAACTCTATTCCGGGCAGAGCTCGAAAGGGTTATTCAGGAGACCACAGGAGGTAAGAGTACTGCTCTACCCACGGTTTCAAACAGGCCCCGTCAGAGTGATTTCGTTCCTTTCGGAGCTTTTCCCGAGGGGGTGCCTTTAATAGAGGGTATTCCTCAGCGTCTAGATCATCGGCCATTAGAGGCAGAGGAGCTAGAGGTACAGCAAGGAGAGGTTCTGCTTGTCCAGCAGACAAGCCCTCCGCGTGACATAGTTCTTCAGGGGAAGCATCAGGTGGGGGCACGTCTTCTTCAATTCAGGGATCGGTGGTGGAAATCCACGACGGATCTCTGGGTTCAAGGAGTTGTGTCCCGGGGCTACGTCATAGATCTAGCCCACTCCTCTCCCCTCTTGCCCCCGCAGACGTGTAGCACTTTAGGAAGCCATACAAAAGCTCCTTTCTGCTCAAGTAATAGTTCAGGTCCCTCCTCTAGAACGGGGGCGAGGTTTTTACTCAAACCTCTTCCTGGTGCCAAAACCAGACGCATCCTTCCGGCCCATCCTGAATCTTCGGTCTCTGAACAAGCAGCTGAAGATTCAAAGATTTCGCTTGGAATCCCTTCGCTCTGTGATAGCAGGGATAGAAAAAGGGGAGTTTTTGGCATCATTAGACATCAAGGTTGCTTACCTACATTTACCGATCTGGGAAGGACACCAGAGTCTCCCTCGGTTCGCAGTAGGAAAGGCGCACTTTCAGTTCAGGGCACTCCCCTTCGGCCTGGCTACCGCTCCCAGAGTCTTTACCAAGATCATGGCAGTCATGGCCAGTCTATTGCGCCAGAAGGGCATAACAATTGTCCCTTACCTAGACGACCTTCTGTTGAAGGCACCGTCTGCGGTCCTTTTATCCCAACAGATTCAGACTGTTATGCAGTTTCTTCAGAGTCACGGTTGGGTGTTGAATTTACCCAACTCATCGCTGGTGCCAACTCAGCAGATGCGATTCTTGGGTCTGCTTTTCGATACTCAGTCTCTGAGAGTTTATCTCCCAGCAGAAAAAGTCTTAGCTTTGCAGTCAAAGACCAGAGCCTTGCTGAGGAAGAGGAGTGTCTCTGTTCTCAGTTGCATGAAGCTCCTGGGGACGATGGTCTCTGTATTCGAGACAGTTCCGTTTGCTCAATTTCACTCAAGTCCACTTCAGGGGGAGATCCTGCGGAAGTGGTCAGGGTCGCAGATGAATTTGGACAAACAGATGGTTTGTCTGTCCACAGCCACAAGGCTATCTCTGGTCTGGTGGACGTCCCGATCCAACTTGGAGAGAGGCCAATCCTTACAGGTATGGTCTTGGACTCTAGTCACAACAGACGCCAGTCTGTTGGGATGGGGGGGAGTAACAGGAACCCTGAGGCTTCAGGGTCTCTGGTCCCCTCAGGAATCACGTCTTCCAATAAACATTCTGGAGCTCAGAGCAGTGTACAATACTCTGATAGGTGCACAGGAATTTCTAAGAGGAAAACCTCTTCAGATTCAGTCCGACAACGCCACCACGGTAGCGTACATAAATCATCAGGGGGGCACTCGCAGCGTGGCTGCTATGCGAGAGGCCAAACGCATACTAGCGTGGGCAGAACATCAGGTCCCCAGGATTTCAGCCATTCACATTCCGGGGGTGAAGAATTGGGAAGCAGACTTCCTCAGCAGACACACCCTTCATCCCGGGGAATGGGCTCTAAACAGTCAGGTATTCTCCCTACTGGTGGAGCGTTGGGGCTGTCCGGAGATAGACCTGATGGCGTCCAGTCTGAACCATCAGGTGCCGCGCTACGGTGCAAGAGCACGAGACCCAGCGGTAGAAATAGTAGATGCCATGTCAGCTCCTTGGCAGTACCGGATGGTGTACATTTTCCCGCCCATCCCAATGATTGCGCGGGTGCTAAAGAAGGTGAAGAGGGAGAAAGTTCCCGCAATTTTCATAGCTCCATTCTGGCCACGCAGAGCGTGGTTCTCAGATCTGCTGTTGTTAGCAGGAGGTCCTCCATTTTGGCTTCCCATGCAGGCAGATCTTCTGGTTCAAGGTCCATTCCTTTACCAAGGTTTGAATCAGCTGGCTTTGACGGCCTGGCTATTGAAACCCTAATACTTAAGGCTAAAGGTTTCTCTCAAGAGGTAACAAACACCATGATTAAGGCCAGGAAGCCTGCGTCGTCTTCCATTTATTATAGAGTGTGGAAGACGTATATTGTGTGCTGTGAGTCTAGGGGTTTTCATTCCTCAAGATTTAAGATTCCCCTTGTCCTGGATTTTCTTCAGGACGGGGTTCAGAAGGGTTTGCGGCTTAGTTCCCTCAAGGGGCAGATATCCGCCCTCTCTGTCTATTTTCAGAAAAAGATTGCTGAATATGGAGATATCAGGACTTTCTTGCAGGGTGTGTTGCGTATACAACCTCCTTTTTGTCATCCTGTTGAGCCCTGGAACCTCAATGTGGTTCTTCGGGCTCTTTCTAAACATCCGTTTGAGCCTTTACAGTCTGTTGACTTACGGTATCTTATGTGGAAGACAGTGTTTTTGTTGGCCATAGCAAATAGCCAATATCTTCCAGAAACATTGGAATATCCTAAAGTCTGATTATGACCTGAAAGAAGTGTTAGAGGATAGGATCTCTATGACATGGTGTAGATCTAAGAATTTGGGGTTTCATTTAGTCCACAGTTTCTCACCATTTGAAAAGAGAATTTCTAATAAACCAATGGGTTTTTTCAAATATGGCGTATGCCGGGCATGTCAATTTATGATACAAACAAAGGAGTATAAAGATCGGTTCTCGAGAGTTAAATCAAAGGATTCATAAATTATAACCCTCCGAATGTTATTTACTGCTTAACTTGCCCCTGTAACTTAAACTATGGTGGCATGATAGGCAGGTCACTCAAAAATAGAATCTTGGAGCATGTAATCAACATAAAGAGAGTCAAGAGAGACAGAGATAATTTAAAACAAGTAACATATGTTGAAAGGCACTTTATGAAGTGCCATGACTGTGATCCAAGATCACTACAGGCCTTTGTCATGGAACAGATCAAGATGGGTTTGAGAGGAGGAGATCTCCATCGGGAGCTCAAGAGGGAATCAAAGAGAATTCTCCTTATGGATTGTTTAGCTCTTATCTGATACAGGGCAACTCAGTTATGATATAATCACGATAAACATTTGACATTCTTATAATTCATATGAATACACTGTAATAAAAACTGTGTTTCATTTAGCAAAGGTGATCGCTAGATATGGAAAGCAATTGTTATACAGAAAGGTAATTACTTGCAAACTAATAGATTAGAATGTATAATAGATATTTACTAATGGCATCATTTGGCATTACATATAGGTAATTATAAACTCCACATATCATTGTGTTCTCATTTTTTACACAACTTATGCACTTTCATTTTTGGGGTTTTATGACATTTTATTTTTGCTCTCCACTCCATTGAACTCATCTGTGTCAGCAGTGTTTCACAGTCCTGATTTACAGCTCGATCTTGCTCCAGCACCTTCCCTTGTACTGTGTTGCTCTCTAGCTCCAACTCTACACAGTCCACATCTGATATTATACCATCCTCTACTCTGCACTGCCAATCTGTTATACTGGTGAAGGTTGGTACTGCATCCTGTTGCAAACTCCATATACCTGCTAAATTTGGTCCTGGTGCATCCTGCATCCCAGTTGCCATAGAGATCTCAGCTCAACATCTCATTGCGTAGTCCTCTGTGGTGCCCACTTACCTAAATTAAGTTACCACTACTCGAGATTAAGCCCTGGGGACAACCGAGCACCGGCAAACACATCTGGTTCTATAGGAAAGGAGGTTGCTAAAGATGAAGCTCTCATCAACGACAGGTTCTGGTAACTGGTAGGGTGACTTGTGACAAAGTAAAAATATTTATATTGTGACTCTATTGTATCGCTGGAAATAGTGTTGATGAATGTATGTTTTATTCCTGTACATGTCCGATACATCATTTTTGTATTAGCTTCTCAAGTCTTGTTTTTGGGATAAATAAGAATGTTTAGAGAGCTATGTTTATATTTGGATCAAAACTCTCAAAATTCATATCATGTATAGTTCTGTTTAAATTCAAGCCAAAACTTCATTTCAGAAGTTAATTTATTATAGAAAAGTTTTATTTAGATGTATGCCTTATTTTAGTTTTTATAGTATCATAAACAAATCCGTTTAATATTGAGTTAAAGCCTCGTTTTGGAGCTCAACATAGCTGTAAGTATTAGCTCTGCCATATTCCAGCCCACGTCTCGTTTTAGTGCTTGAGGTCTTTATGTTTTAGCCCTGTTTCCATCTAAGTCCAAGCCTCGGTTTGGAGCTGAATGTGTTTGCGTGTATTAGTTTTCTTTTATTTAAGTCCAAGCCTCGTTTTGGTATTTATATGCATTAAATCTGGTTCTAAATCCAAACCTCATTTTTGACTCCATCTAAAAGAATGCAGCCTCACTTTGAATTTCCTACAAGCCTCATTGCGAGTTAAGCGACGACTTCCGTACAGGATCTTTGTCTCCACGGCGGCACTTTATTGGCTGCTATACACTTTAAAAAGTCAGACAATTAGTAACATTGAGAAAGACTCAAATTCAAAACGCGTTGGTCACTGTGGTGATTCCTCGCTGACCAGGACGTTCACTTGGTTGGTGATTGGAAGGAGAATTCCGGGACTAATTTCAGCTTTACCTTCCTCCCGAGTCTTCGTGTGAGCTTTGTGGTAGGGTCATCCACCCTATATTTATGTAGATGGTACCTATTTGTGCACCAGTTTTTATCTATATGGAACGTGAGTGTATTTTTAAATATTTGGTATCGGTGTAATAAAGAATAATGCAGTAGATATTTTTAGGTCTTTTTTCACATTTCCATATTGGGAGCTATATACTGAAAGAAGACTCTATGAAGATCAATGTAGAGAATACAACGCAATTAAACAAGAAGCTTTTAAGGAAGCACATTATATAAGGGGGTTACCCCATTCACCTACACGTGGTTCACTGGTTTCCAGAGACAACTGCACCACTAGGAACTGAACACCAGTTATTGTACAAGAAAAATCGTTAGTCTTTGGACTTTAATGCTCTTCTGGGTGGAGGATATTTAAGTGTGAACATACTACACTATGTGTTATATATTATCCAGCTGGGAAGTGTTGCTTTTTGAAGACTTCCACTGGTCTCTTAACCTACATATACTTGTGAGCGCCCAAGCACATATATAATATATAATAATTATATATATATATATATATATATATATATATATATATATAATTATTTATATTATTTCACACCAAACCACATATACTATGTGTACCAGATAAATATAAATTATTTTGCTTATCTGTACAGGTTCCTGTTGGCTCAATATTGCTTGTCTAGTTCACACCATACATAGATATAAAGAATGAGAAATCCCATATAGTATCTTTTCATAAAAACAAATTTATTGAATAATATAAAAATTGCACATTCACAAAAAATAAAAGAATCAAAGTCTTATCTGTAATCAAGGTGTAATTATACCAGTACTCACTGTCATTAATCACCACCAGGGGCAGGCTAGGTTGGGGGGCACCTGCCCACCGGGTCGGTCACATAATGGGCTACCTTGGGCTGGATCACTTAGCCACTAGCCTTTTTTTCCCTTTAAAATGGTCCTAATAGGCTGTTGAATCGAGGTTTCCCCCCAGGGCTAAAATTTGCCACCCGTCCCCTGATCACCACTCAGTGGAGTCAGAAAACAAAAGATTGAATTACTGGTGGTTCAATTCCAATATTGGATACAGAGAAAGTTTGAGAAATATATCACATGTAATGACCTCAACACGTTTCGTCTACTAGAGACTTTATCAGGAGAACAAATTCACCTATATGTGCATTTATTACTTATACTATAGCTGGTGGCCATTTTGCACATGCACAGTTCATATTCATCAGTGCGCATGCGCGGCTTGAGAATTAAGTGCAGATCGTTCGTGATTGCACCAAGTAAACATCTAGGAATGCCTCACATTACCTGTAAAATATATCAGAAACAGAGGCAGAGGATCTAAGAGACCTCATATATGTGGCTTAACAATTTCTTACAAGTGGCAGCCATAACAATTCCGTGCACGGCACCAGTTAGCTTATTGTGGTGCACACCTGTCTCGTTCGCAAATTAGATAAGGGCAACATAACCCATATACACAGCCACAACATTAAAACCACCTGCCTAATATTATGTAGGTCCCCCTCCCCTTGTGCCAACAAAACTGTTTTGACCATGTGAGGCATGGACTCCACAAGACCTGTGAAGGTGTCCTGTGGGATGTGGCACCAAGACGTTAGCAGATCCTTTAAGTACTGTAAGTTGTAAGGTGGGGCTTCCAAGGCTTGGACTTATTCTTACAGCATATTCCACAGATGCTCGAATGGACTGAGATCTAGGGAATTTGGAGGCCAAGTCAACACCTTGAACTCTTTGTCATGTCCCTCAACCCATTCCTGAACACTTTTTGCAATGTGGCAGGGTGCATTATCCTGTTGAAACAGGCTACTACATTCAGGGAATACCGCTGCCATGGAGGGGTGTACTTGGTCTGCAACAAAGCTTAGGTAGGTGGTATGTGTCAAAGTAACACCCACATGAATGCCAGGACCCAATGTTTCCCAGTAGATTATAATCTAGAGTATCACAATGCCTCCACCGGCTTGCCTTCTTCCCATTGTACATCCTGGTGACTTCTCTTCCCCATATTAAACGATGCACACGCACCTGGCCATCCATGATGTAAAAGAAAATGCGATTCATCAGACAAGGCCACCGTCTTCTATTGCTCCATGGTCCAGTTCTGGCACTCACTTGCCCATTGTAGGCATTTTGGTGGTGGATCAGCATGAGCTCTCTAACCGTTCTGTGGCTGCACAGCCCCATAGGCAGCAACCTTCGATCCACTGTGTGTTCTGACACCTTGCTATCATAGCCAGCATTACCTTTTTCAGAAATTTGTGCTATAGTAGCTCTTCTATGGGATCGGACCAGCCAGGCTAGCCTATGCTCCCCATGCGCTTGGGTGCCCATGACCCTGTCGTTGGTTCACCGGTTGTCCTTTCTTGGACTACTTTTGGTAGGTACTAACCAGTGCATACCGCAAACACCCCACAAGATCTGTCGTTTTGGAGATGCTCTGACCCAGTCATCTAGCCATCACAATTTGACTCTTGTCAAAGTCGCTCAGATCCTTACGCATACCCATTCTTCCTGCTTCCAACACATCAACTTCAAAAACTAAGTGTTGACTTGCTGTCTAATATATCCCACCACTTAACAGGTGCCATTATAACGAGATAATAACTGTTATTCACTTCACTTGTCAGCGATATTAATATTGTGGACGACTGAACTATATATATGTATTATATATACACACACACATGGATCAATTGTTTAATTTACATTAACAGTTAACTGATTTCACAATATTTGGAGAATTGCGGAAAACTTGTTTCATTTCCAATTGCTTTTATCTTGTGTGAAATTTTTGATGTTCAAGTTTAAATTTCTGTGTAAAACATTTCCAACATTTTCTCACCTGTGTGACTTCTCTGATGTTTAACAAGATTTGATTTCTCTGCAAAACATTTCCCACACTCAGAACATGTATACGGTTTCTCACCTGTGTGACTTCTCTGATGTTTAACAAGATTTGATTTCTCTGCAAAACATTTCCCACACTCAGAACATGTATACGGTTTCTCACCTGTGTGACTTCTCTGATGTTTAACAAGATTTGATTTCTGTGTAAAACATTTCCCACACTCAGAACATGTAAACGGTTTCTCACCTGTGTGAGTTCTCTGATGTAAAACAAGATTTGATTTCTCTGCAAAACATTTCCCACACTCAGAACATGTAAATGATTTATCACCTGTGTGAGTTGTCTGATGTCTTAAAAATAAATATTAAAATATTAAAAATATTAAATAAAATAAATATTAATAAAATATTAAAAATAGATATTAAATATTAGATCTGTGTTTAAGTCAAGTTTGTTGTAGGTGTACAAGATGGACATGATAGGAAATGATAAGAGAGCTAGTTGACCTTATGCTAGTGGTCAGTGGATTTGTCCTGTAGAAGGAGAAGAAGGATGATTTTTGGAGCAGGATGAGAAGCAGCAGGAAAAGAGAGAGTACACCGAGTAATTCATAGTTCACCAAGGCGTGTTAGAGAGCGGTGTAACATTTCAGAGAGGCCATTTTGTATGATGACCTTAAAGGTGTTTTGGCACAAATGACAGCCCACAGTCATGTTGTTACTGGGCTTGAGAAATGATTTGCCAGATTGCAATTTTGTTTGCAACTGGTTCTGTTCAGCACCAGTAATGGGCATGGCCAAGGCACACATTGCATGCATTGGAGTGTGCTTCTGAAATCACAGGGCAAAAATACCCAAAATATACATTTTTGCATGTGATGATTCTGAATAGCAAGACATAAAAATAGAGTTTCCCAGAAGAGCCTTTTTCCCAAAATAGATAAATAGAGGATACATGTGCACAAGATATAATAAATATAAATCCTTGTGTATGTAAAGCTGCTGCAGTCTCTTTAGATAAACATAGAAAACTGAGATCTTACATACGACATATACATAAATGTATGTAAGATCTGAGTTCTAATTGGATTCATTGATGGCCCTTACTGATTGGCCAATATACTTTTAGATTTCCAAGCAGAATTTTGGCTCCATCCTTCTGAAAATATTTCACTTGGAGGCGGAGAAACGCGTCACGTTATAGAGTTGTTGGTTGTACACACAAACACTGTGGCCGCTGTTGGGATATCTTCTTATGGCAGACTTATAAGCGCTGCTCTTTCAATGACCGGAAAACTGAAAACTATCATCAGGAGAGAGGTGACATCCAGCAATTAACTCCTAGTTATTGCTTCAGAGCTATTTGAGAATGGAACAATGTTAATGGGAAAAATATAGACAGGACAATCTCTGTCTCTTCTCTCATATCTCCAATTTATTGCAATATATTATTCCTCTGGTGTTAGTGAGAATCATACAATAAATGGAAGTAAATGTTCCCTACAGATTGGATTGATCGATATTGAAATGTGAATATCATCATGTAGTTACATATATATATATATATATATTTATATATATATATAATATATAAATGCTTAGTGGCGTCTGTGTGTGGAAAAAAAAAACAAGTTGCAGCGCCACCTTCTGGGCAGAGTTATACACTGACCTACTAAATTCTTAGTGTGTGTGGGAAAAAAAATTCAAAAAGGGCTGAAATTTGGTAGGGCTCAAACTTATTTTCGTGAGGTAATTTTACCTCATGAACACACATTAAAAAGGCCGCTTGCGTCGGGAACTAACGCTCTTCCCCTGAGGAGGCCTGGGCTAGGTCCAAATGCATGACAAGAACCTTTTTAAGACCTTAAGTAGCTTGATTTGACTAGAATGCATGAGTATCATGCACGGGTTAACTTGTATATATATATATATATATATATATATATATACACACACACACATTTATCTATCTAAATATTTATGTATATTTATGTATATATATATATATAAAACCAGTCATTTTTCCTTCCTTGATTCCCACATGCGTGAATATTGCGCCAGTCTGCTCTGTATGAGCGATTCCAACAGGGCAACATGTCTGCAGAGTTGCTGTTATTAATGTATTAAGTTAAGTGCTACTTTTTATCACATTATGTATTGTGTATTGGATTCTCTAATTAATCATTTAGAGAAATATTATCAGTGTAACCTATAATTATGACTCACCATAAATTAAGGCATTGCCTGGCCTTTCATTTCTCTTCTGTGTCTTCCTGCTTCCAGCTGGATCATCATCATCATTTATTTATTGATCATGTTCAGGAGAACTACCAGTGGTAGTTGTGGTAGTTGTTAGTAGAACAGGTACAGGGTATCGGCCTCTATAACTCTCTTTGTGTGATATTATTTCCCACCTGCTGCACTGTGTCATTAATTCTCATTAAAGGATCATTTAATTTACATACATATAATATTTTAACTCTTTTTCTGGCTTTCGTCTTGTGCATTATGAATACTTAGTTAGATCTTTCTTAATTGATTAAATTACACATTCCTTTAGTTGAGCCTACCATACTCCGAGCTATACTACTAGGTATCCACCACTTTACCATCTTATTTTCCTTGACTATTCCCTTGTCCACTCTCCTCTTCTTCCTGGGGTACTCTCTGTATACTCCACCATGTCCTCGTACCTTCACCACATTATCTTAGTGTTTTCTGTCTCTCACACCTTCTACCCCAACATCTCATCCCCCTTCTACCTCCTTTTCTTTTAACTTTTTATTTGTAACAGCAGATAGATATCAATATACAGCACAACCGTACATGTTGTTGACATTAAATAAGAACCAAGGTTACACAATCTAAAAATCGGAGAGGAAACAAAAAATAAAATAAAACAAAACAAAGCAAAAATACAAATGACTATAGAAATATAGATTATATTCTATGTCACATTCCAATTGGTAGTTGGGAATTAACGGCCTACGTGGTGAGTGTACAAGTGAGGACTTTTCCCGTACCAAAGATAGACCATGTAAGGTTGGATATATATAACAAATAGAAATAAAACTGCTGTTTTATTTTTTAATTTTTTATGATGAGGGGGAGAAGGGAGAGGGACTGGGGTAGAGGTGGAGGGATTTTCCAAATTGGAAATACATCTCCTACCTCCTTTTCTTAAATCTTTATAGTAGAAACTGGAGCTTTACATAAGATCTGAAACCACTTGATTCCCATTTCCCTATATACATAATCATCTTGTCACTTCAGCCCCAGCTGACAGCCTCCATTACTGTCCCAATCAGGAAGGAGTGTAACCCATATTCTGCCACTGACCCCCCCAGCTTCCCCATGCACTGTCTGACAATAGATATAAACTGAAAGTGATACAGAAAAGCTGATTGTGCCGAGATAGGATTACAGTTACAATCCCCCCATACAAAGGTATGTATCTGGTCACTAGTATTTGGATATATTGTTATCCCCATTTGGCACATATAATTCCCACTCTAGAATCCAAGACTTCTCCTGCGCTGCCCCCCTTCACTGGAACGACCTCCCTCGCTCCATCCGTCTCTCACCCAACCTGTGCTCCTTCAAACGGGCACTTAAAACTCACCTGTTTCTTAAGGCCTACCAACCATCCACTTAACCTCTCATCTCTTCGGTTCTCCCCTTTGCCTCACTGGCTCCCTTCTGTGCCTGATTCTGTCCACCCTCCCTTAGGATGTAAGCTCGTATGAGCAGGGCCCTCTTTCCTCCTGTCTCCATACCTGTTCTTCCACTCCGTCTCTACTGTATTTGCCTGCCCGGAGTTTACGAAGTATTGGTATTTTATGTTTAATGTTCTGTACTGTTTTGCCCTGTATGGTCTACTGTTTGTACTGTGTACGGCGCTGTGGAAACCATGTGGCGCCTTACAAATAAATGATAATAATAATAATAAAAATAATAATAATAAAGACTCTGTGGATTCATTTGGTTGAAGTATATGGATTTCATAATATGGTTCTGAATGAAGAGTCAATGGACTAAAACTACAGGTTCATAAATATATATCCAGGTGGGCTCCATGTGCCTCTTTTGGACTACAAATTGTCTGCTGGACTATATCCTGGCCAGTTACCCCCTCCCTTAGTGAGGACAGGAAGTCTGGAGAAGCTGGAGCCCCTTTCACAACATAAATGTATAGAAGGGATTGAAACAGGAAGTTGCTATTCATCATCTGGGATTAAGCCCTGCAGTAACCAGTTTGCTACTCTATTGTTCTCTCTAGGACTGTGTCAGACTACTATGCACTAGACCAGCTGGGGGGAAACCCATGTGGGGATGACTTCTCTCCACTCGCATATCCAACCCCTGATTTGGGAGCCAATGGCATTCTGTATGGACTTGGGATAACCTTACAGGACGGGATTTCACCTGTGGGTATTCTGAACTGTTTAAAAAGAGCCTGCAAGGAGACCAAGGGTTGTTTATTGGATATCCTGAGCTTGGTATTGAAGATCTGTCTCCTACCAGCTCCAACGTGTGTCCTGATTACAATTTTACATCTAGGCACATCTTTGGCTGAACATCGTGCAACAGTATAACTCTGCCCCAATGGGAGCTGCTTGTGAGTCTGCACATCTGGGGGTAAATGTATCAAGCTGAGAGTTTTCCGGCGGGTTTGAAAAGTGGAGATGTTGCCTATTGCAACCAATCAGATTCTAGCTTTCATTTTGTAGAATGCACTAAATAAATGATAGCTAGAATCTGATTGGTTTTTCAAACCCGCCGGAAAACTTTCAGCTTGATACATTTACCCCCTGGTGTGCCTACAGGAGTAGGGTGACAGGGGTCCAGGCTGCTAACATCTCGGTAGTGAGCATAAGGCCGGGAGGCCAGGACCAGCAAGCTTAGAAGTGTAGAAATCGGAGGAATCTGAAAGACCTGAGTACTGAGCTATTGTGACAAAAGCATCAGGACCAGAGACTTTTTTACAACTTAGCCCGGCCAAAGAAATACTGTTTAAACATATGTAACGGTTCCTCATATCTTTATCTGGGGATGTGTTGGGGAGGTTTTTAGATGTTGGCGATTTAATATAGTTATTGTGTTACAGTTGTGTTTGCACCTTCTGTAATAAAGGTACTATTATAGCTACCACTCCTCTTTGTCTGCGTGATCCAAAGAACACCAAGGTACCAGGGCTACTCTGTGGGCCTTGACTCTAATGCCCTGGTGTCCTGACACTGATCATCAAAATCTGAGGAGCATGACTGTCCCAATACTATCCCCATTCATTATAGGTTTTCATAAGACGCTGGTCTCGTCACATGAAAAGAAAAATGTCCAGATAGTGGATAACTGACTTGATTCCCATTTCCCCCCTTAGCACCCACTCTTTTAAGGAGGTGAAAGCTTCAGGAAGATACCTCTTACAGAATGGCCGCATCAAGTGAGGTGTATGATGCAGAACATGTCTCCTTACTGATCCCATTAGTCACCGAATCTTTCTTTGGAATTGACAAATGATGAATCAGGCTGAATATTCTGGGCTTTGTTTTAGGGACCATTTACAGTGCATAATGCATGGCTGACATCAAATATCCGTACAGTTTCAACTCTTTGGACTCCCTATAAGGAACTCTAAAAACATTCTTAAACCCATTCTCCAATAATAATGCTGCCTCCCTGTCTGGATGTCTCCTAAGTCAGGGATGCTTTGTATCTATATTTAATTTATGTCTTTTTCAAGCAGGTTTCCCATGCCTGAACTGTCTTCCGATCTTAAAAACACTTAGCAAGCGGCTGCCCTCCACCACAGCTGAATATTCATGTCTGAGTCTGCATGGGGCCACATACATTGGCCATCAATAAACTGCCAGCATGTTCCCTTTCTTGCTCCTACCAACACCACAGCAGGCCCAGGAGAAGACCACTGCCAACCCATTGCAGGAAATCCCAACCTCATTTATAGCCACATGGGACATCCAGACAGCAAGAACTTGTAAAACATGCCCATATTCAGGGCATAAAATAACGTTTCTCCCCTTCATTACTTCTCTGACATACAATACCTTTCTGAATTACTTTGAAACCCTTTCCCACATCAGCACATGAATTTGGCTGTTCCCTAAGTGATTTCTCTGATATTTAACAATTTGGAATATGTGTAAAACATTTACCACATTCAGAGCAAGAATATCTCTCCTGTATGACATGGTCTTTCTCCTGTATGGTGCGCAACAAGAAGTGAATTATGTGCTAAATATTGCCAACATTCTGTAATATGGTTTCTTTACGGTATGGCTTCTCTGATACTTAAGAAGTAATATTTTAGAAAAACATTTCCCACATTCTGAGCAGGACCAAGATTTACCTGGAGGAGGTGATAGGGCAGCCATAACCCCTGAGCTGCCTTAACCTTAGACCTCACCTACCTTTCCTTGAACAGTCACAATTTGTGTTGGTCAAATAGGCTGAACCTACTAGGAAAGGTGTTTGGGCTGATCGGGGGGAACTCCTGGCAAACTGTGCATGGTTTGAGTGGATTGGCAATTGGCTTAAATTGTCCTGATTTTGCAATTGGTATTGATGACAGGTATTGCACAGGTACTGGTCCCAGTGTACATCTATTTTGCCTAAGGGAAGCTGACTTGTACAGTCAAACAAATAGCTACAATAAAAAGTGTTGCATCCCTCTCTCTCTGTGTAGTGAATAAAGCTCTTTTGAAATATGCCCATAGCAAGGGAATTTCTTATCCACATAAATATCTAGTTATTGCTACAGTAAGAAGAAAAACACAGACACAATTCTTTCATTAGAAAATGTATTGCATGGAAATGGTAAAATAACCACATGCACAGTGTACACATAACAACATATACAACAAAATCATAACTAGTACAGTAAAGACATAATGGGGCTTATTCAGAGTTGGACGCATTTGCGCACCAAACGTACGTTGGAAATAATGTACACAAAAAAGTGGATTTACTCATTGATGTTGAGTCTCAAGGCGCCTGCAGCTCAAAAACAGTTTCTTTGTGACCAGTGTAGGTCTGCCCCTACCCCCCCCCCCCCCCCCGATACAGTGGGGTGCAGATATAAAATGTAATTAAAAATGGAAATGTCAATTACGCAATACTCAATCAGCAAATTAGAAACAGCTAAATAGGGCTGATAGTCATCATCATATACCTGCACCAAAAATCTAATACCTGCATGAGGATCGAGCCCTAAAAGGCGTATTTGCAGATGTTATGTTACAATTACATGAACCCACCCATACTGTGCTCAGCCCATGCATGCTAGTCCCTGCACATCCTTATTCTGCTTTTCCAGACAAAGGCGGACGGATGTCAGCGATATAAATAACTCTATATATGGACATATACTTTCTGGATTTTGGAATCGTTGCAGTATGAAAATACACATCTTATGCAAACAATGACGTACGTCTAACTCTAAATGAGCCCCAATATATACATTTCCTTTATACAACGATGGTAAAGATATTTTGCATTCCCCACTAGAGCAGATCAAGCTCCACCTAGTTTGATGTCTATGTACTGAAATACCAGCTGTGCGATGTTTTGCTTGTTTGTTCCACCTTCAGATTGCTTTATTTTATCTTGTACACACCATCCTGAAAATGTTACTACAAGCATTTATTTTCTTAGTAGCCTCCTTCCGTGATTTTAGCCATGTATTTATAACATCAGGGAGAGTGGATTATTTTCTTACCCCAGGATACAACATAAAGCTGCTCACTGGATACAATTATACAGAAAGCAGAGCAGAGCAACACAAACACACAGCTCTGCCCCGTGGTATCACCACACGGGTTAAACGTACAGAGGGAAACCAGGACGTAAAAATTGTGTATTTACTAAAACTTGGAGTAAAGCCTATACAAGCCATTAAATACATGTGATGGTTGGAAACCCCTTTAATTATGCTTCTGAAAGGATTTTATTTTATACAGGGCTTTGTCACTAAAAACAATACATTGGGTATAGTGAAACCACCTAAAAAGCCTTGACATAATTGAGATTAAAGTTGCATTATCAAATAATTGTTACATGTTACTTATTTGCCCCTTTCCAGCTCCAGGGTCTGCTCTATGCAGCCGCTTTTCCCGGGACACCTTCGTTTCTGTCTCCTCCATGTACATATGGCTGTGGCAGTGGCTTGTGAGCAGGAGGTCCAATCAGAAGCCACAATCTCCATGACTGCAACTCCTGATTGATCATCCTGCTTACTCATACTTCTACCTCGGGGAGATCAAAAGGGGGCGGGGTGAGTCGATCGCTTAATTTGGCCCTGCGCCAAAATGTCAATTTAGTCAGAATTGTGAGAGGAACCACGGAACCACGGGAAACACTTGTGCATGGAGCAGGCCCCGGGGCTCCAGAGAGAGGAGGAGCAGGTGAGTAACATGATAACATGCAACAATTAGGTGGTAATGCAGATTTAGGTGCTCCTCTGCTGCAGCATATCACTATCATGACAGTGTATTGTCTTGTCATCACAATATTCAACAGAAAGGGACTTTTAAAGAATATATATACACGATAGGGCACCAGCATACACGTGTACAGCAGCTGTAGCAGTTAATAGATTGGAGAGAACATGAGGACTGGAATATCCAAATCAGTTTAAGACAAAGAATAAGACTCTAGAAACACTGTATCTACTTAATCAGGGAATTTATTTTACATCTAGATAACATTTAACATGTTTCATTCCTACAGATTAAATTTTGTTGTCTCTGAGGTACAAAATGAATAATGAACATCATGGGAATTACTAAACAATTGGTTATTTTAATAAAAGTATAATTAATTATGTGGTAGTACAATGTAAGGAATGTGAAGAAAGTATAATATCATATAAAAAACAAGGCATCGGAAAGTATAGAAAATATATATTATATTTGAACTTGGAAGTTTTATATATATGACTCTTGGGAAAATGCGAACTGTCAGATACTGTACAACAAAGTAGGATTATATTAAATTTTAACACACTGGCAGAGTGATTGCATAATTCTGATCTTAATAAGATGTAGTTAGTAGATTTTACCATACCCTGTGGCTGGTTTCCCATCCGTGTAAAGATTAACCCTTCCAATGCTGCGGTGCCAATTGGGTTAGCCCCCCAGTGCTATGTGCTGGAGGTGCAATGTATTTTAAAGTGTATTTTAATAAATATATAAATGTAGATATTTGCGATGAAAGGGTTAGCCCAGGAGTAGAAATGTATAAAGTGATATGTGTGTTTATAAAATGTTATTTCAAATGTGTATAAAACAAAAGAAATTGCTTCTCGACCCACTGCTGGTCCAGTGAGGATCGGAGCTCAGCCAGAGCTTTAATTCCTCCACTCCGGTTCCCATTTGTAAGTACAGGATGACTGGAGTGTCGGAGGGGTCTTCAATCCCTGATGGTACAGTGGGGGCTGCAGGAGCAGCCCCTAAATAAAGTAGGAGCCTGGAGCTCTCTGTGTGTAAACTCCGCTGGCAGCTGTAGTTCAGTGGCTTCTGGAAGAGACTTGCAGAGGCGCCTCCTAGATTCACACATGAATCCAGGAGTCCCAGTCTGCAGGGCACCATACTGGAGCTCAAAGAGCCTGGGGACAGCTGGTGGCAACACTATTCTCCTACAACTCATGTGCAGTTGGCATTCACAGTCGGTGAATATCTGCTGACAGGTGACACCAGTAGAAGTGGTCAGTAACAGCCAGATACAGACAGTAAGAAGGAAACCCAACTAAACTGTTTAAGATCTCCCTCTCCAAACACTGGGTAGCAGAGTAAGCCCATCCAGTCACAGTTTATAACTGGTGGCAAGCAATTTGATAATGCTAGGGTGTTTTTTTGGAGAGCCGAGTTACTCAAGTGAAGAGCTCCTTCCACACAAGGGAATGCAAAAGATGGTTAACTACACCGCAATGTCCAAGGTAGATCTTGAAATCCTGTGCAAAGCAAGAAAAATTGTACAGTAAAAAGTCATTATCTGCTGCACCATGATTTGGGTCCTGTCACTTTACCGAATTTGAGGACGGTGTTGGAGACAGTGATCTACACTTGCAGGTGTTTGGAATGATTTCTAAACTCCATGCTTTGTCCAAAAAGGAGTGGGTCAATTATTTGGTCCTTACAATGCAAGGGCGTGCATTAGAGGCCTATTGTGTATTGACCCCAGATGACTGTGCAGACTCTGAAGTGGTAAAGAAAGTTCTCTTTAAGTGCTACATTATTACCCCAGGAACCTACTGGCAGAAATGTGAGGATCTGGCAGAAGCCTTCTCATCAACCATGAGGAATTTGCTAACCAGCTGTGGCAGTTCGTGATGAGATGTATGAATGGATCTGGTGTCAAGACCTGGGTGGATTTAAATGGTTTAATTTGCAGGGAGCAGTTGTCTCGCCGGTGCACACAGAGGGTGAAAAAATTGGTACTGGACCACAACACAATAATATTTGAAGTAGCGGACCAGTTGGCAAATCAAAATGTAGTGGTTTGGCCACCCTGGCAGAAGCGCCAGTCTAGCAGCCAACACCAAAGAATTTTATGAATTGAAGAACATCCCTCTGCTGTTGATCACTCCGCCAAGCAAGTAGTTACAATCCTGTTGCACAAACTAGGTCCTTGTAATTAAAGCCACAGAGCCAGAAATATATTGAAAGTATTAAACTGTTTAATGTAGTGAAAAACACAGTCCATGTGATGCAAGTTAAACACAGGCCAGATCAGTGAATAAACAGACTTCCAGGTATAAGGCAAATATCAGGTTTACCTCCAAGTGACAAGATAGAGATGAATGCTAAATGCTTACAGAAAAGCAGAAACTGGCTAAGCAAGGATTTCCACAGGAAAAGAGAAAAAGCAAGGCAGTTAGTCCAAGGGTAAATAAACATTACAGGCACAGAAACATTAATGACCATCAAAGGAAACTGGGAGAGGCAGGCATATATAGGAGACAATCAGGTGCGAATGATTAACATAGTGCAGCTAGTAGTCCCTTATAGTGAGAAGAGAAGGCAGAATAACAGCACCTCTGGTGGTTCACAGGTACTGCAGGGTCAATATAATAATAAATATAGTCCCAGAGGCAGGAGCTAAAGCAGCATCATGAGGCAGATCCTAACTGTAGCCACTAACCCAGGTGCTTGTAGCTAGCTGCAATTCCACCCTGTTCCTGGAAGTCATCAGACTAGACTGGATAGGAAGTGTTATGGCTGTGGGAAAACCGGTCACCTAAGGCCAGACTGTCCCACAGGCTGACTTGCATACCCGACTAAGGGAGGTGGGCCTAAAAAGATTGTTCTTGCCCCAGAAAGTCCAGTGGCGTATGTCACAGAGAAAAGTGACTCAGTGAAGAGGCCAAAAAGACACCCAAAAAGAGGTGGAAGCACCCAAGTTGGACCATTGCAGGGAGAAGGCCTGAGAGTCTCAGGGACCTCAATCACTGTGGTGAGCCCCCCCATTCTTGCTGAACCTGCTGCAGCATTGCCAGGCTAGACTGCCAAAGTCACAGTTCCAGATGGACTCGAAGTGCCCACGGTGAGGGTACGTCTCGATTCGGGAGCTGGCAAATAAATGTGAGATGTGCTCCTGGGAAACGATCTTGGTCATGGGATGTGGACAGGTTTTTGTCATCCCCATTACCCAGAGTCAAGCTGTCAGACTACATGCTACAGGAGTGGCAGTCTAGAGGAAAAGACCCAAGCTGCTAGACAACAAGAGCTGCAACAACATTTTCCAGCCCAAAAGAAAAGGTTGAAGCTGCTAGATCATCAGGACTTAGCCAGCTCTTTACCACAGAAAATACCCCATTCCCCAGCAATGCAAAGTATGTTGTTTACAGCACATCTGCAATTAAATATGGTGGAAAATATTACGTTATGAACTTGATATTGAGGCTGGTTGGGTGAAATAGACCTTTTAATAAATGGAAATGCTATTAATTTAATTTTTGGGCTGGTGGGGGTGAAATTGATTTAAAAATCAAATCGGATTGTTATTAATCTAATGTTGGGGAAGGTTGGGAGGAAGGAAGTTTATTTATTAAACATAAACACTAAGAATATACTGTTGGGGTTTTTAGGGGGGAGGAGGCCTAATTATTAAACATGGGAGCTATTAATTTAAGGTTGGGGCTGTTTGGGGGGTAGGAGGCTTATTTATTAAATTTAAGTATTTATTTAAGTATTTAAGTATATTAATTTAATGCCGGGCTGGTTGGGGTAAAATATCCTAATTATTAAATGTCTACTAATTTATTGTTTTGGACTGGTTGGGTGGGGGGGGGGGGGGTTGGGTTTGTTTAACTGCTAATGCTGAGAATGCTATTAATTTAATTTTAGTTCTGGTTGGGGTAAGAAGGCCTATTTATTAAATACAGAACACTAGTAATGCCATGGTGGTTGGGTGCCTAGAGTGTTGATTATAAGCACTGAAGGGCACCCAAACTTTATCTCGCTATCCCTTAGAATCTTTAATAGCGTCGCCCAACGTAAACCCCTAAAACCTAACCATCTAACTGAATCTGCCAGGGGAAATTTGCTCAAATCATGAGCAGGACCACTCTTACCGGCCCAAAAAACAAATGAATGGCCGACCAGCCAAAAATGCTTCCCATCCTGCCGTAAACCTGCAACATGGAGTAAAATGCACATAAAACAAATTTCAAGACATAATACATGGTATTAGAGAAAGAAACTACTATATATTTGCGCGCAACGCAGGGTGACGCATGCGGAGCTAAAACCGGAAACCCCGGGGTGCCACAAGCCAATCAGGCCCCCGGGGAAAAGAAATGGCAAATCCCTCCACGCCTCCTTTTAACAAGACAAGCAACGCATGTCATGGGTCAGCCTTACCACATTGCATTATTAAGCCTAAAGCGCAACAGCTGGCCTAACATACTGTTTGAAACACTTAGACCTTCACCTACCCGAAGCCACGATACTCTGTTCCGACACACCCTCCTCCGCCGCTACTGTAGCCGCTCCTATTCTAAAAGAATGAGTCCCATAGTCTGCTGTATCCAATCCATGTTTAGCAATACAATTCTTAAAGACCGCGGAAAACTGGACCTTCGTAAGGGGGTACCTATCATGGTGCCTAAGCCAATTACCACCAGGAGCAGGGGACATATCTCTATACAATCTTGTAAACTCAAGCGGGCAAACTGCAATATCCTGATTACGATGCTAGGTAATCCACCGCCCCCTACCCAAAGGATCAGTCTTCAATCTATGGATCTTACAAGCTATGTTATCATTCTTAACCACAACATTTCTGTGAAGTAACCCTGAACCGATTGCCGATCTAGATGAAGCTAACAACTCACCTGTAAACCGCTTATGGTGGACAACCTTCTATACCATCTTTAACCTTTACCAGAGTTAACTTAACAACTAAAATAACGACACAGAGACTTGAATTGGCGTTTGAAAGGTCAGGAATTTATTATAGGCGAAACCTGCTGGGGAAAAATTGGTGGCCAACATAAACAGACCAATCAGCATCCAGGCCACACCTACTAGTTGTAAATTCCGTCCAAACTAATTTGGACTCGACTAGGCGTAAAATGCCAAACTCCCCCATTTGGCATATTAGCTGAGGCCCGCCCGCCTAAGCGGAGCCCCTTAAACCCGAAGTGCTATTCTGCTAATTGCCCAATCCCTTTAAGAGGAGAGTGCCTACTACGCCTTCAATGTAACAAAATGGCCGCTGATTGGGCTGCTTACTGCCACAGCTAAGGTTTCCCACCAGGAACCGCAGCCCGCCACCAACCGACCTCTCATAGCCAAACAAGAAAACCAAATATCTGCTCTATAAAGTATGCCATACCCAAATCAGACAAATGTACACCATCGGGCCTATAGTACTGCGTCAACACAGCCCTTATGGACGGATAACTAATGCAGCCACCACCTACTTCCTGAAAGGTCTTCCGAACCGCCCTATTTACCTTCCCACAAGCTTTCTCGATCCGTGCTGGTTTATCCGCCCCTCTCCAATTGCGCCTAGGGATAATATCAGACCATGTAAGGTGAACTGTTGGCCAATGTAACTTAATGGCCCCGACATCAGATCTTATATGTTCAATGAGCTCTAAACTGGACCACTTACCCAGGTCATTCCCCCCAAGGTGAATTACAAGTTCTAAAGGGCGCCCAAACCTACTCTCTGTGTCTTTTAGTATCTTCAACAGAGATTCCCAACGCATACCCCTAACACCTATCCATCTTATTGACTCCGCCCTGGAAAATTTGCTCACATCATGAGCAGGGCCGCTCTTACCGGCCCAAAAAACAAATGAATGGCCTACCAGTCAAATACTCCTCCCATCCTGACGTACACCTGCAACATGGAGTAATTTATTAGTAGTAAATTAAATGGCAAAACGTAAAACATAATTAATACTGAAAACAAAAAAATGCCACATTCGCGCATAACGCAGGGTGACCCATGCGGAGGTAAAACCGGAAACCCCGGGGTGCCACCGCCAATCAGGCCCCCGGAGAAAAGAAATGGCAAAACCCTCCGCGCTCCCTTTCAACAAGGTAAGCAACGCAACGTCATAGGTCAGCCTTATTACATCGCCCTGTCTAAGGCTAGAGCGCCACAGCTGGCCTGACATACCGCTTAAAACACTTAGACTTCCATCTACCCAAAGCCATAATGCTCTGCTCAGACACACCTTCTTCTGCCGCTACCGTAGCTGCCCCTATCCTAAAGGAATGCGTCCCATAGTCCACTGCACTCAAACCAAGCTTAACCACGCATATTTTGAATACCGCTGAAAATTGAAACTTTGTAAGGGGAAAACCATTACTATGTCTAAGCCAATAACCACCGGGAGCAGGAGACATATCCCTATACAACCTTGTCAATTCTACTGGGCTGCAGGGGCATCCACGGGCGCTCCTGGAGCGCCCGCATCTAACATGGCCGCCGGAATCGGGATGGACTGACGCGCATGCGCGCGCGTCTGCGTGCGTGCGTGTCGTCGCGCATGCGCATAAACTTTTCTAGCCGCCGCGGCCGCAGCGGAACCACCGGGGACACCCACCCCACTACCCGAGAGGGGGGAAGAGGAAACACCCGTCGGCGAGGCCCGGATCTGGGCTCGCCGCTTACTAAGGGCCGAGGGGGGGGGGAACAAGCCTCAGGGAGGCGGTGGGGTGGAACCCTAACTCTCTTGGCCCGGAGCATAATGGGGGAAGGAAAAGGTAACAAAAAACAAACAAGAAAAAGAGAGAGGGGAAAGTGGGGGGGGCAGGGACAAGAACTAGGGGAAAAAGATAAGGTGGAGAAAACAAGGAGGAGAATGGATTGGGAAGAAATGTGAAAAGAAAAGAACACTGAAAATACAACTTAAATAAACACGATCACAGCAATAAATGCAATACCAAAAACAGTATAACACAGTTAAAAAACACAGTGAAAAAACAGTTTATGTAGCAATACTTACCAGGACAGCAGAGAGCCCATACTCACTTAACAAATCTATCCGGCAAGAGGAAGTCACATCCTTTTCCTATAAGTTATAAGCCTCCTCAGGAAAGCAAACCCCTCCCCTTCCGGCTCCACTGATTGGATAACTCAGATTTCTACCACAACCCAGATAAGTTAACTCCTGGTATGCCTGTACTTTTTCCTCTGCCTGCCCCCTCAGTGTTTATATCACCTCGGTCTCATTCAATCCCTCTGTTGTATTTCTGTAAGCCATGAAAAAAGCCTTTACACACTCAAGCCGAAACAAAGCAGCTTCAAACTCATTTAAAATTTTCCAAGAACATGCACCACATAGCCATATAATCTCTAATTTCCTTGGATATCCTCACAAAATGCCTTGCTTTTGTAATCCCAACCGTAGCCCTCTCTAACTTCTGGCAAAAAACCCTACCCATGGGTATCACTCTACAAGCAAAATTAAGCAGGCCAAGCAGTGACTGTACCTGTTTTTACTGCACCTTACACTCACCCTGAAACGAATCAATCACACCCCTCAACTTAGCTACTTCCTCCATTGGAAGCTTACAACACCCTGCAACAGTGTCAATTTCAATAACCAGGTATGACAATTTCTCGATATGCCTCGTCAACACGCCAGAGCGTGACCTTGATGCTGCCAAATCATCTGTAGCCTTATTAGTGATGGCAAACATATCCACAAAACAACCTGTGCCTATCTTACCACACACCCGGCACCTAATATCCCCCTGACGGCTGTATTGGAACAGCGCACCACATCGTCCCTCAATATCCTGCTTCCTTCATTGGAACCAACACCTTCCAACCCCGCCCTATGGCAGGTACTACACAACTTCCTCTCCAGGAGCTTCATCAATCTTGTGTCTGCCCTCCCAGACCTGTCCGGAACCTCACTCCCAGAGGTAGAAGAGCTGGAATCAGAGCTAGAACCAGACACCCTACTGGCATGCTCACCAACTGATCCACGACTACCACCTTCCACACGTGATGACGGGCCCACCAGGGCCGTAGATGCGGCTTCCGCATAAGAAGCACGCCCAGACCTCTGACCTGATGTCACACAACCAGCCGAACCTGCAGAGGGAGAAACAGAAAGAGAGCTCCCCGACCCAGGAGCCGCAGTCCCCGCATCCACCAACAGTGCTAAAGTAAACAAACTACGGTCAGCCGACCGCGACTGGACCTGCTCGCTGACCTGGGTCAACTAAATTTGAGGCAATCATGCAGGGGACACTCGATGACCTGCCAGGGAGGACGCATGATCCTGCCCTGAACCTGACCCGCCAGTCACCTTAACCTTTTCATCTACATGCACCCTCAGTGTTTATATCACTTCTAATCCCAGCCCTCTCTTACTCTTATAATAATTTTTTTGTTTTTTTTGTTTTTTTGTAACTACCAATATTTTAAGCATAATACATAAACATCTATATCTGTATATCTAAATGAAACAAATAGATCTATATATTTATATATCTATATATCTATATGAAACATCTGGTGTTAAATCAGCAACAGTGTCCATCTTTCCGTGCTCATGAACAGGGGAAATGTCTTGCACTGACGGATACAGTCACCAGTCCTCTTCTATCAGATAATTTCATGTTTCTAATACATTTGTAGTATGTGCAGGTTTTATATGAAGAATTAAAGATCTCTGGTAGATTTGGTTAAATCCATACTTAAGACCACTAATTTATGTAAATATATTGTATCTTTAGATGGCTGATGGTGAAGGAAAGAGTAAAACTAGAAGACTTATGTTACAGCTATATTTCTAAATGTGGAAAATGTATTATATGTAAAATATATTGATGTACAGAATCCTGAATTTGGATTAAAATGTGGATAATTCCTAGCAGGTTTAGGAAGATTTGTGTTCAGTTGAATCCTTGGGATTCAGCCAACAGAATCTGATTATTATTTTCTTGGTGTATATATGTGTAGAACATTGTGGATAGTGCATCAGTACAATATAGGTGTTTCCTAGGTTAGTATGTGTAGAATCAGACAACTTAACCCTTCAGTGCAAGACATGAGCTCACCCTGTATGCCGCATGATGGTATGTCTCAGTTCCCAGCGCTGCCATTGTCTTGGTTTCCACTGATGTTGCTCGCAGAAACCACCCTTCCACATCTTTTACGAATCCACCTCCACAGGGACTGAAGACGAGATCTCCGGGGGCCAGATGTTTGCTGTTGCCTCCGCTGCTGCTGGTCTGCTGGAAGGCAGCACCATGAGCACAAACAGAAGAATGAAAAATCTGCTTGTGCATCATTCTCGATGGTGATCTCTCTTGTGTCCACCTGCGGTGATGTAGTGATGACCACGGGAACGGAAGAAGGGATGTTGTCAATTGAGGCATGCGGTCTTTCTGGTGGGGATGGTGTACAGTCTGAGACCAAGCTGCATAGAGCATGAAGACGTTCTGTTGCTGTCTGTTTCTCATGTGTATTCTGTAGGGGGAAAAAGTTTGAGTCCAAGCCTGCTAAGAAAACTGATACTGATCTTAGTAAATGTAACAAGGATTAGTTATTATCGCAGGCCTGGATGTTCTATGGGGGAATTTAATTGGCAGCGTTACTCGTGAGAATAACGCAGCCCACGCCCTATTATCGTTAGTACGATAATTTTAACGCGGCTCTCTACTCAAGGCTTTTAGAGCTGCAAGCAAAAATCAATGTTGAGATTACCGTACTAACGGTAATAATGTGCACTATTACCGTAGTAACATTAATAGTGCAAGGAACGCGTTATTCTCACGAGTAATGCTGTCAATTGAATTCCCTCCTCTGAATGTAATTTAATTAAAGAGCACAAATTGTGCGGACATAATGAATTTTACCAGCTTCCTTCACCATTATGTGTTCTAATAAAGTCATGTGATGAACTACAGAAGCTCTAAGGCTCATATACAAACATCAAAACATTCAGTTGCTTCCCTAAAAGCAGCTTCTCCTCCCAAACTAGCTCATTAAAATAACAGTGCAAAACTAGACACAGTTGTGCGCCTTATCTGCACTTAGCAAAGCCGCCCCCTGATCTATCTGTTTCCGCCAATCAGACCTTTTGCAGAGGATAATAGAATCCATCTAAATATGAAGTCAAAAAGCCACCATACCTCATTGATGGGAACTTCACATCCAGCATCTTCAGTTGTCTTCACTTCATCAGATGCTGAGAATTCTGACTGTTGATAAAATGTATGCATATGAAAAGAATGACTACACAATGGGGTAAACCATGTACACAGGTACAATATCCTAACCATGAAGCAACCATTAGTTTTACGCAATTCACTCCTGGGGCTGCATGTGCATTAAGTTGTTTTGTTTTTTTAAGCTGATGGAGATATCACAGATGAGCTGTAACTTGCAGTAACCAATCATAACAAGACATTCCCAGTAGTAGAAGTAGACGGCATTGGACAGAAATTAAAAAGAGGACATATAGATAGCAGAATGTCAGCTTAATAAAAGAAACAGGTAGACAAAGCCAAAAGGACATGCGCATGGTTTAACAAACAAGGCAGATTATATTTGTGTTGCGTCTGTTATATTAATCTACATGCGGAAGCCAAATACCAATAATGGACTGAAATTTTAGGAGCTACAGCCAAAGATACATTCCTAGTACTCGTAAAACAGGATAGCACTTCACGTGAACCAAACAAATGAGAAGACCATCCCCAGACTAATAGTAGGATATCATAGTAGCTGATAGTGTAATTTAGCAGATATTTACAAACGTTGCATGAAATGGGAAACCCTCAGGAATCAAACACTCGATCCTAAAGAGATCAATTTTATCAGGAGGTAGAAGATTTCCCGATGTCCAGCTCTACTCCTGGGCTTTGTGTTGACTTTTGCTACCTCTGGTACTATCATCATCATCATTTATTTATATAGCGCCAGCATATTCCATAGTGCTTTACAAATGGATACAAACACAGTAATAAAACAGTACTGGGTAATACAGACAGACAGAGAAGTAAGAGGACCCTGCTCACAAGCTTACAACCTATGGGACAATGTAAGTTTGATACATGAGGTTAAGTGCTATATATTGTATATTGGTCAGATTGCAACTGTAAAAAGTGCTCAGTGGGCTATATGATCCAGTCACACAGCAATGTTGGTCAGGGGGTCAGAGAGATAGAGATGGGATGTGGGGAATAAAGGATAGTTTTGAGCCAAAGATCACACCTAGGCAGCAAGTGTGGGGTAGGATATTTTGTCATGTTCTCAACAGAAATCTAAATGTTTTGCAAGCCCAGATATAAAAATTACTAATATAAGCAGAAGCATAATAGAAATCTGATTTTTCCACATATCCTCTGCTGTACCTGGTATCTGATCTGGATTCCATTTTTCTGCCCCACCCCTCCACCCCTCCACCCAACTTGCTGTTGCTTTAGACCTCCCACCGCCACCACCACCAAGGCCCAATGGCCTCAACTTCAATTATGTTCCATCTGTGTAAAATTAATATAATGTGAAGTGGTCACTGATGGGAAGACTTATATTTTTAGAAAGTTGTATCTTAGTAAATACCTCCGAGCTGTTATCCAGATAAAATCCTGGGGGCGGTGACTCCAGTCTTGGTGCGCACTAATAGGACAACAAGGAGCAGAAAAAGTAAATGTTATTACAGAGAGAGAATATGGGTTTTTAAAATGAATACAGAGAAAATCCAGTGAATTGTTATAACAAGAGTAGGAGTTACTAGGGTCTAGGATGATATTGCAAATTTGAATTTATGTAAATTTTACATTTCATACATAGATTACTACATTACTACATTATTATATATATATATATATATATATATATATATATATATATATATATATATATGATTTTATATATATATATATATATATATATATATATATATACATACACACATGACATTTAATAGTGTATTATTGTAGTAGGTTTAGAACTATGTGACTTAGTAACTCTCTCCCTGAATGATGGCACTGTGCTGTTAACGTTAGACCATAGGGCCCCCCTCTCTTAAGTACCCTGGGCCCCCCAAATCCTTAATCTAACTCTGCCTCCTTTGCTACATTCACAATATGATGACAGCAGGTCAACCAGATCTTATGAGTAATGACCTCAAAGTCCGAAAAATGTCACCTGACTGCCCAACTTCTTATGTCTTTAAAGCAAGAAAGAGTGACCTGTATAATTCTCTTATCTTAGAAGTTCCTGGGTGCAGATTGCTGCCATGTGCTTCTCTATAGGAGGCACTGGCCTGGCCCTGTGTTTCTGCACTGGGCGGAGTAACTTGCCCTTAAACATCATACTATCACCATCACCATACTATCACCATGGTCAGGGATTGAGGCATCACTGTCAGTCATCCAGCAGTGCACCATGGCCACATAACAAGCACTCTCTGTACGGAACCTTTTCTTATTCAATTTGATTCCAGAGAACTCTATTATAGATGTGAGATCTCTGTTCTCAAACATCTTTCCCCATAGTGGCCTTATGAACTGTCAGATCTATTCAGGTCGAAATGATCTACTGAAGGAGATTACTTTACACCTCATCCACTCATACTCATACAAGTGGGTGAGTAAGAAGAAGACAGAATATTTTATACATTGTGATGACTGGGCAGCATAGTTTTATCAGGTGCAGATATAGAAATTATTCATATTAACAGGAGCATAATAGATATCTGATATGTACACATTGCTGTAGACCACCCACCACCAAACCATCACCAACCAGCAAGGCCCATGACCTCAACCATATTCCATCTGTGTTAAATAAATATAATATGGAGAGTCTACTGATGGGAAGACTTATATTTTAAAAAGTTGTATATCTAGAACATACCTTAAAGGTGTAATTCAGAAGATATTTTTCTAAAGCTGTATCCGGTGTTGGTGCACAACACTAAGAAAACAGGATGCAGAAAAAGTAAATGTCATTATAAACATGAGACATCTCTGTTCTCAAACATCATTCACCAAAATGACCTCACAGACCGTTGGGAATATTCATATCTAACTGATCTACTCTTGTAGATTATGTTACACCTCTTCCATTCATACGTATACAAGTAAGTGGAAGGGAGTTCTATGAATCCAGGAAAAGAAAGAAAACGGGAGACAGTATATTTCGGTCATTGTGACGAATGAACAGGATAGTTTTCTCAAGGTCAGATATAGAAATGACCCATATTAGCAGACAGATAATAGAGATCGGATGTTTGCATCTGGTACCTGAGAAGTACTGGATTTCATCTTTGCTCCAGCCCTCCCTCCACCCAGCTCGCTGTTGGTGTAGACCACCCACCGCTAACAAGCCCCATCAACCTCAACCATATTCAATCTGTGAAGAGTCCGCTGATGGGAAGATTTATATGTTTAGAAAGCTGTATACCTAGACAATACTTACCGCCAAGCTGGAATCCAAATGTACTCCTGGAGGTGCTGATCCGGCGCTTGGTACATCTTCCTAAGACAATCGGGGGCAGTAAAAGTAATTGTCATTACAAACATATTGTAGGAGGAAGTATATGGGTTTTAGAAATGAAAGTCTCTCAACACATGGCTTCAACCTCAAACATATACCATTGGTGTAAAATAAATAAATATAAAATGAAGAGTCCGCTGATGGGAAGACTTATATCTTTAGAAAGTTATATATGTAGAAAATACCTCCGAGCTGGAGCCCATATAAAATACCCGCGGTGGTGACTGCGGTCTTGATACAGTCTCCTAAGACAACCGGGAACATAAAAAGTAAATATGGTTAACCCCAGATATGTGATGCTCGCCTATACAGTCTGTCCTATTTCCTAAATAAGTTGCATCTACCATTAACTTATACAAGTTGAGAATGTTACATTTTAGCAGATACACAGATCACGCCGGGGTTCTCCTTTAAAAATTGCCATCTTAATTGCCAGCAGCACCTAGTCCCAGATGTGACTGTATGCAGGGGCCCCCGGCTCCCCTAAGTATGACAGCGTTATTACGTCACGTCCAGGGGCCTCCCTGCACACACTGCGTGAACAGGTGCTGGACACAAGAGAGACGAAAAAAGAGAGAAACCCTAAAATAATTATATCATTAAGGGGGCACTATTATAATTTATAATCATCAAGGGGGCACTAATAATAATTAATATCATTTAGGGATTAATTATGAACAACAAGGGGGCAATCATTTTAATTACACTTATCCAGGGGACTGGATTTCATTTTTTGTCTTACCACACCACACAGTTTGATGTTGCTGTAGACCACCCACCATCACATCACCACCAGGACCTATGGCTTCAACCTCAACCATATACCATTGGTGTAAAATAAGTAAATATAAAATGAAGAGTCCACTGATGGAAAGACTTATATCTTTAGAAAGTTATATATGTATAAAATACCTCCGAGCTGGAGCCCACATAAAATCCCTGTGGTGGTGACTTCGGGCTTGATACACTCTCCTAAGACAACCGGGAAAATAAAAAGTAAATGTCATTACAAACATACTGTAGGAGGGAAACAAATGAATGACTCTCAATACAAAGGAAAGCCAGTGAATTGGAATAACAAGGACAGAGGTTACTAGAGACTATTAATACATTTCAACTTTGAATTTAAGTGATGAAATTTACATGATACTGGTATAAAAATGACTGCTGATTCATACCACAGGCTCTTTGCAAGATGGATGTTAAAGAACCATTGGTGGGAATAACTGGTACCTGGACCACTACCTGGTGAGGATCATGTTAAGGAAACATGAGAACCTTGAAAAGGAGGCTCATATAGGGCCTGATTCAAGCCCGAAAGCAACTTGCACCTAACTTGCTCTTAAGAAAAGATCACGGAACCCATATTCAAATCCAAGCGGACATCAAGATGTGTTTCAGTTTGAATCTGGGTGTAAGTGCAATCTGCCTAAACGTTACATGTTGTACATTAACAGAGCACAGCGCAGTATACACACAAGCGTATGTGCAATATAAGGTATTTAAATAAAGCCTAGAAAATCTTTTATAAACAACTCTAAACAGTATAATCATATTTATATATTTTTTTACATTAAATACATAAATCAAGATCTCCTTAATGCATATTGTACATACAATACGCCTGATTCGTTAAGGAAAAGAAAATAAGTAAAAAAAGGAGTAACTTTGCATCTTGGCAAAACCATGTTGCGTTGGAGTGGGAGGCAAATTTAAAATGTCATGGTAGATTTATAGTTGGGGTTGGGCATGTCCTAGATCAACTTTAAATTTCAGTGTAAAATTAAAGCTATCAAGTATTTGTATGTTACATGAAAAACAGCCAGTATTTATCTTATGTGCTAAATAATAACCATATTTTCACCCCTTGCATTGTAACATGGTTTTGTCCAGGAGAAAAACCTTGCCACCATTGTTCCCTTATGTGTTGTAGGCAGTCGTAAGTGTCATTTGCTTTGGACATGAATTACATGCAATTGCGTTAATTGGAGTAAAGTCTGTTTTGGAGCAAGCGCAGGTCTATTTCACGCAAGATAAGTCTGAACATGAATCTGGCCCATAATATTACATGTACATCTTTATACATAGAAGAGACTAAAATCTTTGGCGTTGTTAGGGGAGGATGGTAAAGGGTGCCCATGAGGGTGTGGCCACGCACCCATTGTGATGTGACCACACCTCCATTTATGGACGCACTGCTGCAAACTGTGTTTTGTTTTGATTCGGGGATTGCAAAAGTTGGGAGGCATGGAATAAAGACTGAATATTACTTATAATATAACTAAAATGTAACAATATTACAACATAAGCGCATTGTCACATGTGTTGAAGCTTAACCTGTGCCTCAATTTAGAATTGAACAACGATCTTCCATATATAATATAGTAGACAAGACATTTAACCTCAGCGATGGAATGTCCAGAGATGTGTTCCTTATTCCTCGGGGAGGTGTCATTGGGATCTCCAACGAGGGTCTCCATTACAGCTTCTGGCACTAGGGAGACAAGAATATTCATTATCAGCTAATATATTCTCAATGATGGGTGACTTTGTTTTACTATAAATTATCATTAATTTACCCCATGGTATTAGCAATATAAAATCTGTTAAACATGATCCTTTTGTGTCTGATCTTCATCCATGTGTTTGTTCATTATTCTTGTTTTGTGCCTTCCACCCTTAGTTCCTCCCCAGTTGTCTCTTATGTGCGTTCCTTTGTGTGCAATAGCTCCCTCTTGTGTGTAGATCCAGTCTGCACCGTCTGACACTCAGGAGGGATAAGGGACTTTCAATTTGAACATCGCTTCTGTGAAATTTTCCGATTAGAATGTGGCCTATGCCGATAGAGAGTCCATAACTGATCTACATGGAAAAGCTAGCTACCGCGGCATAACTGTGGACCTTGGCTAGTACATGAATCCCATTAATTATTATTACTATCGTAGTTGATATGTAATATGACACAGTGATCGGCAGAACAGGTATTGGGAAAAACAGAGTATACAAAATACAGGGACATACAAAGTAGACAAACATGACCACATCTTGATGGGGCGTGGTCAAGGCACGGTGAGGGCGTGGTCATTAGCTATCGCCCTTATCCCAACATTCCCACAAGCTGGACAAATATGTCCCCGGGCAGGATAGTGGACTCTTCTGCTGAAATTGGGACATTTGGGAGGTAACTACCATACTGCTTATCAATTGTGGTGAAACTATACCATAAACAAGGAAAAAACACATACTGAGAGGCATTGGCGCAAACATGATATAGGGAGGAACCAAAATATATCTTACCAGAAAAAGCCCATATCCAGTTGGAGGAAATCTGCTATTTTATATATGTAAAGCAGCTCCCATATAATATTTTGTGATAACGTTAAAAAATTGTCACCGGATTATAGCATCAGTCATAGAAAACGGGGCCATAATCTGTTAATAAACACACAAATGGAGCCATAATTTGATGACAATCATAGAAAACAAACTACCCTGCAAACTCTCCTGTCAGGGCCCGGAGCAGTTCTTCTCTTACCCCTAACTGGCAGTTTGCTCTCCTACAGCCAGAGACCAGGGCAGGACCGGAAGGTGAGCGCTATCTGTCTGTAACAGAACATGCTGACAGCGGCTTCAGGACTCAACAAGTTACATCGGACTTACATGAAAGATGGGGGATGGGGGGTGCTGGGTGTACCACTGGGTGCCCTAAATGTCCGTATTAAATTCTTGTTTGATATTACCACTGGGTTCCCCGCCCTAATGAACACATTTATATTTTTCTTACATCTGGAAGAACTGTGGATGACAGGCTTGTCTTCACTCATTTTTCTGTCTCTTGTCAGACTTAGCGATCAATCTGTTGTTAGGAAAATTATTCAAAACATGGTTACTTTCAGAGCTCTTCATTATTTAATAAAAAAAGTTACTAAAAGCAGGTCTCAAAAAATGTGTCCCAAAGGTACTGGGTCTAATTCATTAAGGAAAGAAAAGCAAAATAAATGAGTAACTTTGCACCTTGGCAAAACCATGTTGCATTGGAGAGTGAGGTAAATTTAGGGGTAGGGCATGTCCTAGTTCAGCTTTAAAATTCGGTGTAAAAATAAAGCTATCAAGTATTTGTTTGCTACATGAAAAAACAGCCAGTATTTAACTTATATGCAAAATAATAAACTCATTTGCACCCCTTGCATTTTAACCTGGTTTTGTCTAGGATCAAATATAGTCCTTTATTGCTTTGTTCTCCGTAATGAATCAGGCCCACTGTGTTTAAATGTATTCTACACTTTACCCCCAACCTTGTCTTGTCTCCCCTCGCTCATCCTTCTCCCCTCACCCCATTACTTCCTCATCCTTTCAAATCTCTGTTACTTTCCACTCACCCCCTTTCTCTCCATCCATCTTTGGTTCTCTATCACTAGGGCCCATAGAACGTCAGACCTGGTGTAGGAAATGCACAAGGCACTAACTGGGGCATTTTTTATTAGCTATGGGGCATTTTTGGCTTATACATTATTTGCTGCACTTTGATTGTTCTCATTAGATTGTAAGCTCTCTCCCTACCCTTGGTTTTTATATTGGCTTTTATTTTATCTATATTGTATGTACCTGTTTCATGTATGACATGTTTTACTCACTAATCTGTAAAGCACAGTTGGCCTTAAAAATGTATAATAATAATAATAATAATAATAATAATAATAATACACATTTTCTGTAAAACCATTTTAGAAAATGTTCCCCTTTGTGTTCACCTTTCAATTCTTAGAGATATTTGGGTTTAAAATCAGGTCCAAGTTTTCATACTTATACTGTACTGTAAATATTGTTACCAGGCTAAAGCCATTAACACAGGGCTTAGAGATGGGTAAACCAGGAATACACAGACTGTAAATTATTCTCACCCCCTGAATATATCCCATTTATAATATAATCCCCGTCCCAGTCTTGTTACATTACCTGTGGAGATGACTGATGCTCTGTTTGAAATTCAAGTGTAAACAGCTGTTTCCAACCAATCAGATTGAAGAGAATTCTGTGACATCACCAACCCAGGTAGCTCAGTGCCCAGTAATCCCTGATCAGCCATTGGTTGAGAGCTGTGTAACTGTAAATGGCCATATGTATGACAGCCCTATGTCTTAGTTATGTACATATGTGTAACATGGATGAACTGTGTGAATTATAGGGAAGTGAAGCCATGACCTGAATGGTTATGTTATAAAAAAAACTATCTATATATTGGCATAAGACTACTTAGTGGGGTATTTCTCATTGTTGTGTGTGAAACAAGAAGAATTTTTACTTTTCCCCCACATTTTGTTTTTTTATGTTTCACTAGAGATGAGCGGTACGGAGATAGAATTAGATAGACAGGAATTTTAGGGTACAGAGTCGAATTGAGACATGACTCAGTGTCTTGCTCCAAATTCCGATCTGAAAATGAGGCAAAATGTCATTTCATGTAAAATGTCAGATCTCGTGAGTATTGGATCGATATCTTCAATGTATAGCCGTCCTTCCTGTTCTCAGCTGCCATTTAGAAGTGATAGCAGATGGGTATATTATTAAACTATTTAAGAGTTAACAAAAACTATTCTTTCTTAATTTTAAAATCAAAGATGTTTAAATCTGATGACAGTAGTGCCAGGGGCAGTATCAGCGACATCTGAAATATTTAGTGGGGAAAAATAGGGAACTGTTTGATTGTGAGCAGCACCCCCCCTCCCCCCACAAACAAAATGCATATACTGTATATATATATATTATATATATTTATATATGTTGCTTTTACAATCTAAATGTTTGTCTGTGAAGGTAATTGTGTGTGAGGGGCAGCATCACATCTGTCCTAGTGAGCGGCTATATGGCAGGGTGCGGTGAATGACCTGACACTGTGTATTATACACAACCCAGTGGGCTGTCACAGTTATATAGTCTTTTGTTTGACCAGTACCGCTTGTCACATATCTGTAGCTAAGTGGACAGTCGGTACAATGACATTTTCTAGGGACTGAAGGACTTTTTGTTTAACCTCACAGTACAGCAATTGCTGTTAAGAAGAAATAAGATTGTGATGGAATTTGGTAACGTGGACACATGATCTCAACTAATCGGTTATAACCTGATGCATTGATGGGGAAATTGGACTCACATCCAGTGATAACATAGCTGTCATGGCTTTAGTAATCCGCTGTGCAGCAGGATGCTGGCTGTCATACTTGGTTCCTCTTGCGTCTCAGACAATTGTTGATTATAATACAATAAAAAGATTGGTATATTTGCGCAGGCCAACTGAAAGCAGCCTCTGTTCTCACACACACACACACAATCCACATACAATGTGCTAAAATAACAGTTTTAAAGAGTCAACTGTGAAATAATATATATATATTCTTTCCATCTTGATGTATGTCTTCCACAAATTCCAGAAGTTTGCAGTGATCAAAGTAACTTTCAGATTTCTGGCATTCACCACGATTATGGTCACATAAAAAAAAGTGAAAAGATAAAATCATATCATAGCGTAACATATAATATGTGGTTACACCGAAAACCACTAAATATCCCAAGGATCCAGTGGGGGTTGATAATTACGACAAAAACACCACGTGATGGGTGTTCTCAATCCCCTATTGGATATACACTTACAAGATTTCAACCTTGAATCAATATAAGCCAATATTTGTATTATACATTGCTTTTATGCTTCTTTGGTGCCTTGTCAGGTCAGTTGTCACTTGTCTTTTGAGCACCTATCATAAAGGAGATCCAGTAAGAGGACAAGATTCCAGGAGGATATCCATGTATACATATTGGCTTATATTGATTCAAGATTGAAATCTTGTAAGTCTACTACTGTCTTATATCACTGAGGTAGTATCAGTACAAAGTAACATGATAGTATAATGTGGGCAGCGTGTCTTGAATTTGGTTCCAAGTCACCCTAACAAAATAATAACATTAGTTTAGCCATTTATTTTTTATTTTGATAAAATGTACATACGAGGACAAACTTTTAAGAGCTAATTTCTCTTGTGGTTACTCGTTAACAATTCATATGAATGTGTACACATCTAACAACAAGATCATCCTAGGGGGGAATTCAATCGGCTTCTGCACTATCACCGTTGATAACAGTAATTTGAACCCGGACGTCTGCTCGCTGCTCCCTGAGCAAAACAAACAGCGTTAAAACTTACCGCACTAGCGGTAATAATGTGCAGTATTACCGTAGTAACAGTAATAGTGCACAGGCCGTGTTACTTTCAAACATCTCCACCTTTTCTAACCCACAGTTTAGTAAATATACCCCAATGAGTGTGGTGGTCCCGCCAGCCCCTGGATCACTCACCCCCTCCTGGGTCCTCCACTGCTGGGGGAGAACCTTGGCTGGCATAGAAATTACAGGTAAAATACAGACTTGATATACTAAAGATTGAGATGTGTTGGAGAAAGTATAGCAGGCAAAATAATAAAGATGCTGTAATATTAATGGTGAAAGAAATAACTTCTTTATAACAACCCTTCACTCTCAAATATACAAAAAAAAAAATCTGCTTTCAGTATGTTGTTTACATCACATTATGTATTGGTTACAAAATATTCAAATATATATTACAAAGCTCAGCTGTCTGTAGTATGTAACAGCGCACACAAATGTCTGATAACGTCCATTTACAATATCAGGTTATATATTCCACTTGCTGGTCCTCATCATAACAAGTGACAACACAACTATCACTCTTTGCGTTAAATTCATCAGGTGGGATAATAACATGAAGTTCAGGAGTAGAAATAAAATAATTAAACTGTTTTTATTATGTTTCTTGTGTACTCCTTCGTTAATATCGCTTGATGAACGGATACTTTAAAGAAGAAAACACATAACAGTCCGCACCAGAACGTGTCCTTTTACCCTCTGGAGCGCAGCTCTGGGAGAAGTAAGTCACAAGCACTATGTGAACTGTCCGGTAAACAGATGAGCTTTCAGCAGGGTCCTGCAGTTAGAGACCATACATGACAGACAGACATTCTGTGAAGATTTCCAGGGGCAGCATTCAAGAAGGGTCGCAGTCCTGAGAGCGGAGGTACCCTAGGAAAAATAAAGCGTCAACGTGAGCAGATGGTGGGTACGTACAGATTGTGATAATAGATATAACAGGTGGAAATGGATTGGCCAGCTCTAAATACTTTTGCAATGAAAAGATAATTAAAATGGAAAACAAGATGATTTCAGTAGCAGAACAGTAATTAATGATGGAGAGTAGGGAGGTTATTCCTGCAGCGACTATTTGAATGGACTGTAGGGTACCAAGATATCATTACAGCAAGTTGGAGGTTGCAGCAGTCTGGATGGTATGTAACAAAAATTGCTTTGTAGTACAAGAAAAAATGCATTTGTAGCTGTACAAAAGGACTCACCGTCCACACATCCAGTGCCCAGTGGGGGCTTATATATACCCAGTAACCCCCACCTGACCCAGGCCCCTTAAGGAAACATGAAGCTGCCCCAACACTAACAAGTAGCCATTCCAACTTGCTAAACCTATCTTCCAGCACTGTGCACTACAGAGCACTGTGAAGCAGTGACGGCCATTCCTGCAATCACTACCTGGGAACATCTGTAGCGTCTATACCTAGGTCCCGCAGAGTTACCCAGCATTGTGAAGGGGGGGGGGGGCACTTAATCTAAACTGAAGGCCTAACAGGAGAGAAGAGTATAGAGCAGGAGGAGTGTCGGTGAACTTCTAGGATGTCTTAAATGGCCCTTTCGCCTGTTCCCTACAATATACTACAGTGGTTCCTGGTATCCCCAATTAATGCCTGAAGTATACCAAAACTTAAAGTTATGGATAAGTGAGAAGGCTGAAGTATGCCACATAAAAACAGTGCATTGAAATCTGGATGTATTGTTATTTTTGTGAGATAATTGAGGTGTCTTATGTACAGTTTGTGACAAAAGCAATTATATTAATGGCCTGTAATGATAATATCATCTAACTAAACTCTGACTAGATACAGTTAAAAAAAGAAAACCCCAACATCTATGGCAACAATGATCTCTGTATTATTATCTCATTCACTGCTAAGGATCTACTCCTCTTTCAAATAAAACGCGCCTCTTTCATTTTGAAGTAAGAGAGGTGTCAGGATTGAGGCAGCGGGGCCTGTGAGGTAAAAGCTGGTGGGCAGCAGCGAGACACGATTGTGGGCAGGAGGCCTGTCAGGGAAAAGATCATGTAATACGTGTCATGGGGAATATCTGAGAAAAGTTAGCAAGTGTTGTCAGGTTATTGTTGTTTGAGGAGGGGCCGTGTGGGGAAGAGACTTCTCCTTCACATGCCTCATGCTTTAGTCACACATGTCCCCTCTCTGCCCAGCACCTTTAGTCACACATGTCCCCTCTCTGCCCAGCACCTTTAGTCACACATGCCCCCTCTCTGCCCAGCACCTTTAGTCACACATGCCCCCTCTCTGCCCAGCACCTTTAGTCACACATGTCCCCTCTCTGCCCAGCACCTTTAGTCACACATGTCTCCTCTCTGCCCAGCACCTTTAGTCACACATGTCCCCTCTCTGCCCAGCACCTTTAGTCACACATGTCCCCTCTCTGCCCAGCACCTTTAGTCACACATGTCCCCTCTCTGCCCAGCACCTTTAGTCACACATGTCCCCTCTCTGCCCAGCACCTTTAGTCACACATGTCCCCTCTCTGCCCAGCACCTTTAGTCACACATGTCCCCCCTCTGCCCAGCACCTTTAGTCACACATGTCCCCTCTCTGCCCAGCACCTTTAGTCACACATGTCCCCTCTCTGCCCAGCACCTTTAGTCACACATGTCCCCTCTCTGCCCAGCACCTTTAGTCACACATGTCCCCCCTCTGCCCAGCACCTTTAGTCACACATGTCCCCTCTCTGCCCAGCACCTTTAGTCACACATGTCCCCTCTCTGCCCAGCACCTTTAGTCACACATGTCCCCTCTCTGCCCAGCACCTTTAGTCACACATGTCCCCTCTCTGCCCAGCACCTTTAGTCACACATGTCCCCTCCCCATCACATCACTACTTCTCCTTCTTACCTTTCCTCCACTACACAGGAACAGGAAGTTATCCAGCAGCAGCTCCTGCACTGTGTACCATGTGACTACAGCAGTCACATGACCTCGTGATGTCACAGAATTATCTGAAAGGGATTTAGCTTCTAACAGCTAGTAATGAACGTAGCATATAGCTGACTAGCAGCAATGTTATCACTAGAGTAAAATACTGTATTACTGCATTGTCCTTAATGTAGAACAGCGGCGGCCATTTTCCCTTAGTCTCCCAGACACAATACAGCTGATACAGTTATGTACCAGTGACGTTCCAGAGGGGGCGTGGTCACATACTCTTGCAGGAGCCATTTTACAACCTGGAGAGCAGCTTTAACTCATTCATATATATCAACAACATCCAGGACCTGTACAAGGCTGAGGTAATATCTTCTAACAATATATTATTATTATGCTGAGAGCAGAGATATGAAGGATTATTATACAGAGGAGTCTGTATAGGGAGACATTACAGCTCATATAAAATGCTGTTTATAATGGGAGATTATTATTATATAGAGGAGAGGGATGTTGTAATTACTATATATGCAGAGGGATGTGACAGCTCCCAGCACACACACTGTTTATAATGGGTGATTATTATTATTATTATTATTATTATTATTATTATTATATAAAGGATAATAATCTATATAGTGATATATAAAGAGTAATAAGACAGTTCCCAGCACATGCACTGTTTATAATGGATGAATATTATAGAAAGGATAATAATCTATATAGTGATATATAACAAGGAATAAAACAGGTCCCATCACACACACTGTGAGCTGTAAAGAAGTAAAAAATTAGTAGGTACAAAGCGTCCCATCCAATCCCGTTTTCAATGTATCATAGTAGAGCGGGTGGGTCCCAATCCTGTTGAGAAAATGGTCTGGTCACTACACTTGCATAATGTGAGTCTGTAAAAGTCTAGGTTGCACGGTCTAATCACGTCGTGCAGGTTCCCTGTTTGTTGGAAAGTCAAGGGTTTCTTAGATTGAGTAAGGAACTGCCCCACCGTTCTAACCCCCGCGTCATTCTAGATAGTGAATAGCTAGGCAGCCTCTCCATTCTAAAAACTAGGGTTCCCAAATAGAGGAAGATGGATAGATAAGTAAGGTTTTAGTTTCAATGTATGTATGATGTGCCACAATTTTCTAGTGGACATAAAATGGTGGTTGTCAAGAACTGTCGCTGATACCTTGTGGTCATGTAGATGTAAGAAAGCAGTCAATTTTAGGCCAGGGAGGAAATTTTGTTCTGGTGAGGTATCCGCATAGGTGTCAGACCCTTGTATCAAATCCCTCCGGTACTGAAGTTGAGCAGCCTGATTATAGAGTTCTATATTGGCCAAATGAAATCCAGCATTAGTCCTGGGTTGTTAAAGTTTCAATAGCCCAATTCTTGATTTTTTTCCCCCCAAATGAAGTTTTGAAATACTCTACAAGTCTAGGGGAGGATTTCATCTTAAGTAAATTTGCTCTACCCATTAAGTAAAGACAAAGATGACCCCAGCCCTCAACCTTGTTACTAGGTTCCCAACAACTTTCGAGATATGATGTTGATAGAAGAGACCAAGGTTCTTAGAAAGTTCTATACCTAGATATGGGATAGTGCTTTACGCCAATTTAATTGCTATGTTTCTAGCCAAGTAGCGTCAGGTAAAGCAAGGATCAGGTATAATGCCAGGGATTTATCAAACGGACAGCTTGATAAATACAACACGGACGCCCCGAAATACAGTATGTAGGTCTCAAGCATAGGATCAAGTACTAGGTTGAAGAGTAAGGGTGACATGGGGCAGCCCTAACGTGTACCCCTCGTCATGGGTGCCGCCTCTCCAATCAGGCCATTGATTAGTAGAGAGGTGGTTGGGCAAGAATAGAAAAAGCTTATGGCCCTGAGTCATTAAGGCAGCATACAGAGCGCATCGTGCAGTTGTTCTCAACGTTACATAAATCATCTCTGCGTACTCCTGGAGTCGGCAAGGAGCGGATCTCAGGATACGTGTGGTGATGACTATGGGCGTAGGGTCACTCTGCTGTACTAGACCAGACACTGCAGGATGCGTACAATATATATGTGGAATATGAAATCTCAAAAGAACCGTAGACCGTCGTAACTGTCATTTGCGTTGGCATACGCAGCGGACTTGCTTTCGTTGACGGCCGAGTGTCCTCGTTCTGGGCATGCGCAGAAGGGAAATGCGTATGATACACACAAATAACAGAGATACGTTCCTTAATGACTCAGGCCCTATCAGAGTAGTGAAATCCTCTCTGAATGCCCCACGTTTGTGTACCTCATACATATAGGGCCAGGATACTGCATCAAACGCCTTATTGGCGTCCAGGCTAAGTTGTATATTCTTGGAAGGATATTGTAAGGACGAGGAGGCCACCGCCGCGATGGCTTATACATATTTCAATCACCGAGTGATGGGAAAATGGACTGTAAACGAGTGGCCATGATTTTAGCCAGCAGCTTAATATCCAAATTAAGTAGTGTGATAGGGCCATAGGAGGCCATGGATTGTGCGTCTTTTCCTCAGTTTCAATATTAGCGTAGTGAATGCTTTATTAAAATTAGGAATGGATTTTGATTTTTAAATTAGTGCAACCCCAACGGGTCTGTGCTAGGTTATGTTTTACTCACTGGAGTTGTACGATTTACTACACTGTTCAAACTGCTGAAATACCAACTCTGATTAAAATGAGTTACAGATTTTGCTATATTTTTAGTTGTAAGTTTTACGATTATAGAATGTTTCCACTTTCCTGGACTTTTTAAATGTGCAAAATGGACAAGAAGGGCTAGTTTTACAAATCCAACCCCTGTCCTACATGTAAGTGTTTCCTATATGGACTGTCTAGTAGAATGTATCTAGCACTTACTTCTCCTATTATCTTCCGTAGGTTGGCCATTCTGAGTCCTCTGTCTACTACAAGAACCCACTTTAAACTTGTCTTTAAAGGTGAACCCACTGAAGGTTTGGGTGATAGGTGAGCCCACTGAGCTGCAGTAGATGTAAATGCTATATACACTCATGTATATATGAAACAGTTACATATAGGATATTGGTTGTATTTGTAAAATATACTATTATTGTATTGTAGTTAACTCCTAAAAATTCCAAATACATGGAGCTTCATTTATCTTTTTATCCAATTCATTTCACAGGATTACACCGTAGTAATAAAGAGATTTGGTGGGCCACCCTCAAGTGTGTCAGGAGTATTGAGCAGGACCCAGAGTCCCATCACGGTTCCTCCACCTCACTCACTGATATATGAGGGAAACAATGACTAGAAGATCCTGGAACTGATCAACAAGATCATTCCGCTGGTGACTGGAGAGGTGACTGCTGGGAATGTGACATAATACAGTAACACCAGGGGATGTGTCTGCGTGATGACTGTATCATTGGGTGTATTAGCTTCCTATAAAGTGTTGGGATGTCACTGTCTATTTATCCATGCAGGAGTGGACGTATTTAAGATTGCAGAAGAGTCTTTTCAAAGACGTAATGATGGAGAATCACTGGATTCTCAAATCACTGGGTAAGAGGAGATTTTCATTTATTGTAGGGGAGAGAACAGTTTTGAAGGCCACCTAGATACACATCATCTGAGAATCACATATAAACAATGTATTCACTCAGTGTATGTTTCCTACAGATGGATCCAGTAACACAAATACCACAGAGAGATGTCCGTGTCCTCTTTATTCACAGGATTGTACAGAGGAAAATCACAGTATTCCACAGGTAGGTGACATTTTAGGGTCTCGCCAAATACCAAAGTGAATTTCCCAATATATGATCTGTAAAAAAAATACTTGTGTGGATCATATACACTGACATTCCTCTGTCTCATCATAAATTATTAAATCAGTTATTATTAAATATATTTGTATTGTTTTGTGGGCTGTTTAGGATGACGTCATGACTGGTATTAAATTAGAATTTATAGAGGGAAGGAAAGAGACGTATGTGAGGGGTGATCAGCAGTGTAAGGAGGAGGAAATCAGCATAGGTGAGTAATAAACACTTATTACAGACAAGAGTCACATATTCTCCTTGTATAAACAATGTAATCAGTCACTGTGTGTTTCCTACAGATGGATCCAGTAACAGAAATACCCCAGAGAGATATCTCCGTACTCTTTATTCACAGGAGTTTCAGGTAGATGACATTTTAGGGTCTTGCCAAATACCTAAATGCCAAAGTGATTTTATTATATTATCTGTAAAAAAACAGCGTGGATCTTATACTCTCATATTCTTCTGTTTCATCTCACATTATTAAATCAGATATTATTTAATATAATATTCTTAAAGGGGTCGTGTCCTGGACATACATGGAGTACAAGTATGCTTGCTACGTTCTCCATCCTAAAATTCCTGCATTTATCCTCCATTTTGAGTTTGCTGGTTTATTTGGACTCTGTCTAGTCCTGGAGCTTACTTACCCCTCTTGGCATCCTCTGGGGTACTTCTCCTGATCCGCGGCTGCCGCGCTGCTCTTCGAGACCCCAGCCTGGTGTGCGGAGGCTGCTATCTGAGCGGTCCCCCTGCAGCCTGACTCCTTGGTGGACAGCGCTTCTGCCTCTCCGTGCTGCCGACGCTGACTGTTGGTGCGGACACCCCCAGGGACCCCTGCTGTGGTGAGACAGATCACCATACTTACCCATCACTGTCAGGTCGTCGGGTGCCGACACTTGCTCAGGCTCTTCCCTTTACTGTGTGCGACTCGAGTACATGACAATGCTGAAGACTATACCCCTCTGCCCTGGGAGCTGGGGATGGACATTTTCTGTTCCTGTCCTGTAATCTGGGCTGACGTCTTGGTGGTGCCCTATTTTCCACCATAGAGAGCGGCGATTTGTCCTCATGCTGCACAGTTCTGTTGCTCCAAGTCAGCCTTCCATCCTGAGATACAGATTGGATCCCCAACAGCTGGGCCTCAGGCTCTGAGTGCATGCAGGTACCTCACACAGTGGCTGTAATTTGACTTATGCTATCTTGCCTGTTTGTGCTGTGATAACATCCTGGCACTTGACATCTAATATATATTACTCCTGTGGGACAGTCATTAGCTTATTTATTGAACCTTATTCCCATATCTGGATTATCCAGTTTGCCTTTTAGAAGTGGTGTCTATACTATCTTGACTCTGTTCTATGATCCTGCCTTGGGTACTTTCATGGTAAGACTTTCATACAAGTGTTTATCCATGAAATACAACACTATTATTATACCCATTCCTCTATATTGGGATGTATTTTCCTCGTTATATGATCATGCTGCTCTGACCGGATGGCTTGACCGGTTTGCCTATTCCTCTACACCCACTGACAGTTCTGGAGAAACTCCATTATGTGTGCCCTCCCAAACTACCACTGTTTCTAATGCACCAACCTCACCTACTTACCCTGAGGTCACATTGCAGCAGCTTCTACAGCTGGCCGACCTTTCCCTTTTCAGACATGATATGCAACAAATCCAATAGTGAGTGGCTGAAGCGGAGACTCTAGAAGATGCTACAGCACCTATGAAGGGTCAAATTGATAATTTGGAAGCTCAGATGTTGGCATGTAAGCAGAAGCTTTCTTATAGTGAGGGGAGTCTCTGATGCAATAATACTCGTTTTGTGGGGTTACCTGAATAAGTGGAGGGGCCTGGTACTGAATGTTTCTTGGAGAAATGGTTAATTCAAGCTTTTGGGAAGGATTCCTTTACGGCTCAGTTCGCAGTGGAGCAAGCTCATCGCATCCCTTCTTAGGCAGCTCCACCCGGGGCACCTCCCTGTGCCTTCATAGGCAAAATCTTACATTAGAAAGACTGATACAACTCTGCGACCATTCCCCTCTTATATTGTCTGTAGACTTTGCCATTACCAGGGGGTCAATCTTTCTGGAACCTGAACTCTTTTAGTTACCTTTAATGGGCAAGGGACCTGATCTGGTTGCCTTGTGGGAAGAGTTCTTTGTGGATAATGCAGAAACAGTCCAGCCCCCTCTTGCCTTTGGCAACTGCCTAAGAACTGTACCCCTAAATCTCCGTACTCTCACCGGTACTGAGGGTTGTAGTTACCCCTGGCAATCGCCTAAGAACTATTTCCCTAAAATCTCTAGACTCTCACCGGTACTGTGGGTTGTAGTTACCCTTGGCTACTGCCTACGTTCAGTTTCATCATCTTTACCTATCACTGTAAGTTCCGTTCCTTTCCGGACAAGTACCGGTACAGAAACCATTGTGGATCAGGGGACTTCTCTATCAACTGTTCCTTATTTATTCCAGTGGCAATGAGTGATATATCAGTCTTGACACCATCCACTCGGTGTCTCACTGGACTCGCTCCTGCACTTCCTACTCTACGCCCTCTGTAACTCTATTCCTGGGTTCTCCCCAGCCAGTGGACATCTCACAACCCTCTGTCTGCAGCCAAGTCTGTCCCAACAGTGAACACCGGACTTTCGGAGCAGACTCCGGGTTTTGCTGTACTGGCTGGAGGGGTTCCTAACAGTTAGCACTTCTGCCTCACAGCACTGGGGTCATGAGTTTGATTCCTAACCATGACCTTATCTGTGTGGAGTTTGTATGTTCTCCCCATGTTTGCGTGGGTTTCGCCGGGTGCTCTGGTTTCCTCCCACACTCCATAAACATACTGGTAGGTTAATTGGCTGCTATTAAATTGCCCTTAGTCTCTCTTGGTCTGTGTGTGTATGTTAGGGAATTTTAGATTGTAAGCTCCAATGGGGCAGGGACTGATGTGAGTGAGTTCTCTGTGCAGCGCTATGGAATTAGTGGCGTTATATAAAGAAATAGATGATGATGATGATCAGGGGTGCCCATGAGTCCATGGGGACCCATGCCATCTGATATATACTGTATTATTGTCAGTCTTGATATTATTCTGTATGTTTTTGTATACCTGCATAAGTATTGGAAATTTACTAATCTTTGATGTAATGTGTCACACCCGGTGGTTTATATCTATCACGTTTATTCAGAAATAATTATTTTCTTTATGTTCTGTTTTGAAATACCAATAAAAAAACTTGACTAAAAATTATCATTCTTTTGTGGGCTATTTAGGATGACATCCTGACTGATATTAAAATAAAAATTATAGAGGGAGAGGAAGAGGAAGAGACGTATGTGAGGGGTGATCAGCAGTGTAAGGAGGAGGAAATCCCTACAGGTATCGATACCGGTGAGTAATAAAATGTATTACAGTAAACAGTCATATATTTTGTTTATTGAGTCATTACAGGAATTCCAATTATGACTGCATCTATACAATGTGCTTGATAATGCGCTTTTATAATTGTAATGAAGTGTTCGTCAATTGCAAATTGAAATTAAACAACTGAACAACCTGCTCATAGTTTGAAAATTTTGGGTATTGTAATCTGCAGCTCAATGTCCTTCCTTACATTTATTTTACTTTCAGCAGATGGATGTAAACGCAAGAATATCTTGGGGGAGCAACTGATTTTATCTACAGATTTTGAAATGGAAGATAACAACATCACTCAAGATTCTACAGGAGAAAACCCAATTACCCTAAATATACATCCAATACTTTACAGTGCAGATAAATCATCTGAACTCTCTAATCATAAGGAATGTAATTCTGATAACATAGATATTGTTACACATCGTACAGCTCATACAGATGATACATTATTTCCATGTTCTGAGGGTGGGAAAAGCTGTACAGTTAAATTATCTCTTCATAAACATCAGAAAAGTCACATAGCTGAGAACCCTTTTACATGTTCTGAGTGTGGGAAATGTTTTGCATATAAATCAAAGCTTGTCGAACATCAGAGAACTCACACAGGTGAGAAACCATTCCAATGTTCTGAGTGTGGGAAATGTTTTGTATATAAATCAAATCTTGTTGAACATCGGAGATCTCACACAGATGAGACACAATTTCCATGTTCTGAGTGTGAGAAATGTTTTGTACAGAAATCAAAACTTATTAGACATCAGAGAACTCACACAGGTGAGAAACCGTTTCCATGTTCTGAATGTGGGAAATGTTTTACACAGAAATCAAAACTTGTTGAACATCAGAGAACTCACACAGGTGAGAAACCATTTCCGTGTTCTGAGTGTGGGAAATGTTTTGCACATAAATCAAAACTTGTTGAACATCAGAGAACTCACACAGGCGAGAAACCATTTCCATGTTCTGAGTGTGGGAAATGTTTTGTATACAAATCAAATCATGTTGAACATCAGAAAACTCACACAGATGAGAAACCATTTCCATGTTCTGAGTGTGAGAAATGTTTTGCCGTAAAATCAAAACTTATTAGACATCAGAGAACTCACACAGGTGAGAAGCCATTTCCATGTTCTGAGTGTGGGAAATGTTTTTCACAGAAATCAAAACTTGTCAAACATCAGAGAATTCACACAGGTGAGAGACCATTTCCATGTTCTGAATGTGGGAAATGTTTTGCACAGAAATCAAAACACATTGAACATCAGAGAATTCACACAGGGGAAAAACCGTTTCCGTGTTCTGAGTGTGGGAAGGGTTTTGCACAAAAGTCAAACCTTGTCAAACATCACAGAACTCACACAGGTGAGAAACCATTTCCATGTTCTGAGTGTGGAAAATGTTTTCCATGGAACTCAAAACTTATCAAACATCAGAGAACCCATGCAGGTGAGAAAACATTCCCATGTTCTGAGTAATGAAAATGGTTAACAAACAAATCAGGTCTTGGATATCACATAGGACAAAAGCAATTGGACATGAAACAAGGAGCTGCAGTACTCTTAATATTGTAAAAACAGTTGATTCTTGTAATACATTGCCATTGGGGATTGATTATGAAGCTTGAAAAATGTGTCCCACGACCTAAATGCAATATTGTGATGTCATTTTTGTACAAAAGCTCTCATTTATATGGTATGCCCATGGCTAAGTGGGTCAAGATGTGTCTACAGGGGTGCAAAACTTTGCTCCATCTTATGGGGATCTGAAATATAAAAGTTCAGTAGTATTGACTCTTTTCATTTCACCTTTGCAATAAGACTTGTTCAGAGTGATCCGGTTATAGTAAGTCAGACTAGTGCAGGGATTGTTCTACAAGCCTGGTCAGTGATGGGCTCCATTTGTCACAGTGTCTCCCAGCCTCTGGCACTGCATAAGTGAAAATTTTAAATGAGTGATGTGCCAGGGTTAATAATGGTACAGTGAGCCCCCGCAGCCACATAACACTACCCAACCCCCTGTATCATGCAGATTCACTTCCTCTATACAGAAAATATCTAAGAAGATAATCAGCCATCTTGTGCCTGCCTAGTGAAGCCACTGACAGTACACATACCAGAGACAGCTTCTTACATTTTATAAATTCTAATTTCTCTTCCCTGCCATTGGGGGACACTGCAAGACATTGGGTATAGTAGTGGGCTCAGGAGTTCTTGTCACTTTAACTGTTAAATCTTTGGACTCCTCCCCTGCTATGCCCCTCCTCTCCAGAGAGATCCTTAGTTTTTTTAAGTGACTTAGAGTTCGGTCACGAGTATAGGCTCCTGCCTATACTTTGTCTAGCAGTAGGATTACATGTTTTTATTTTTTATTCTATTCAGGTGCAGCGCGGGATCCCAGGCAAGACCCAGCAGAGTGAATAGGACTCAGCTCTGCTCACTCTGGATCCCAGCACAGGTAAATGAAGCCTAGCGCTCATTTCTACCAGCACCTCTGCCGGCATTTATTCTAAGGCGCCATTAGTTAGGTTTATTGGTCTAAGTGGAAGGTGAAAATATTCAGAAGGGACACAGAACGGTGTTTTAGTGCAACTTTTATGTGTCTAGCAGCGGCAGGGGAGTGAAGCTGTATCAGCCTCCCCCCCCCCCCCCCGCCGCGATCCTCTTGCCGGCAGGTCCCCGCTCTCCCTAGACAAACGAGCATATTTGGGGACAAAATCAGCGCTCACACTCGGGAGAGGTGAGTCGGCTGCAGTAAGGAGCGCGCTGAGCTGGGCATAAAATCTGAATAGCGCGCCATTAGACTCTCCTAGGCGGCCATTGGAGGATGGGGCCAGCGAGTTTTGTTTTACAGAGGCAGAGCGGGCAGAGCCAGGAAGGGGAGGAGTGTTATCGCAGCTTCCTGGATCTGGTCTTACCGCACGGTGAACGGCGGGGGTGAAGAGAAGGTCACTGCTGAAAGCATGCAGCTCTGTCTAGATTCCTCTGCTCTGCCTCTCCTCCGGTGATATCCTTATATGCCCTAATCGCTACAGGCTTGTATGATTAGAGGAGCATTTGGGGAGTGTATATATGTGGTTATATGGTCTTGTGAGTTATTTCATGTAAAAGGAATTTTCACAGACAGTACTATAACGGTCTTTTGTATTATTTGGAGTGGTGCTCTTTCAGAGACTTCCTAGCACAGGACTCTCCTATTTTGTCGTCTTAAATTGTCTGTATTTCTTTTAATAATTATTTTAAGAAGCAGAACAATGGCGGAGAAGGGGACAGCTAAAGGCAAGGGTACTTCTGTGCCTGCTGCAGTATATTATGCCTGTTCAAAATGTAACACAAAACTTTCTGTTGGCCACACAGAGCGAAACGCCCTTTGCGCAGCTTGTACTGCGGACGCTCAGAGGCGAAACAACCCAGCCCAGGAGGGATCCTCTGCAATGGTGGAACCGCCCTGGATGAGGTCTTTTTCTTCGGCTATGGAGAAAATGACGGCTGTGATGCTGCGGGCAATAGAGGTACGTGACAACACTACCCCACTTACACTTGCAGGCAGCCAGTCTGACGACAATGCCACATCACAGGCAGGGTCTACTCACGGGGAAGATAGGCTAGTATCTATTTCCCAGAGGGGTAAGAGAGCCATTACTGATGCAGATCTGGAAATAGATCAGCTTTCTGATCGCTCCTCAGCCGAAGAAGGTGAGGTAGATATCGACCCAGAAGGGGAGGCTATCTATGATTCTGGCTCCACGAGTGTGGACAGTCTTACTTGGGGAATCAGACATGCCTTAGGGTTCGCTGATCCGGAGCCCGTAGCGCCTAAGGGTATATCCTTATTTAAAAGACCTAAGGCACAGTTAGCAATTTTCCTGCATTCTCCAGAAATGTTGGAGATTATTTCTGAAGCTTGGCACAAGCCAAATAAGCAGTTTATGATGCCGGGAAAGTAAGTCTCTTTATCCTCTGCCTCCTGAGGACACAGTAAAATAGGAGACTTTGCCTAGGGTGGACACACCGGTAGCCCGGTTAGCTTCATCTTCAGCTATTCTGGTCCAAGAGCGGATAACCCTTAAGGATTACACTGATAAGAAGTGTGATCTGGCTCTTCGCTCAGCTTATACCGCTGTGGGAAGTTTGTTTAGGCCTAATATGGCTATAGCATGGGCCAACAAGGCTGTACAGTTATGGATGGAGGCTTTGATTAAGGGCCTTAGAGATAACACTCAGCGTACAGAGCTAGTAGATCTAGCACAACATGTACTAGAAACTTCGGAGTACGTAGGGAACGCTGCCATGGATGCAGTTTCGGTAAATGCCAAGGGCTCGGCTCTTACTGTAGCAGCTCGTCGTCTATGGTTAGGGACGTGGTCGGTGGACGCAGACTCTAAGAAAGCTTTAGAGAATTTACCCTTTGATGGACGAACTCTATTCCGGGCAGAGCTCGAAAGGGTTATTCAGGAGACCACAGGAGGTAAGAGTACTGCTCTACCCACGGTTTCAAACAGGCCCCGTCAGAGTGATTTCGTTCCTTTCGGAGCTTTTCCCGAGGGGGTGCCTTTAATAGAGGGTATTCCTCAGCGTCTAGATCATTGGCCATTAGAGGCAGAGGAGCTAGAGGTACAGCAAGGAGAGGTTCTGCTTGTCCAGCAGACAAGCCCTCCGCGTGACATAGTTCTTCAGGGGAAGCATCAGGTGGGGGCACGTCTTCTTCAATTCAGGGATCGGTGGTGGAAATCCACGACGGATCTCTGGGTTCAAGGAGTTGTGTCCCGGGGCTACGTCATAGATCTAGCCCACTCCTCTCCCCTCTTGCCCCCGCAGACGTGTAGCACTTTAGGAAGCCATACAAAAGCTCCTTTCTGCTCAAGTAATAGTTCAGGTCCCTCCTCTAGAACGGGGGCGAGGTTTTTACTCAAACCTCTTCCTGGTGCCAAAACCAGACGCATCCTTCCGGCCCATCCTGAATCTTCGGTCTCTGAACAAGCAGCTGAAGATTCAAAGATTTCGCTTGGAATCCCTTCGCTCTGTGATAGCAGGGATAGAAAAAGGGGAGTTTTTGGCATCATTAGACATCAAGGTTGCTTACCTACATTTACCGATCTGGGAAGGACACCAGAGTCTCCCTCGGTTCGCAGTAGGAAAGGCGCACTTTCAGTTCAGGGCACTCCCCTTCGGCCTGGCTACCGCTCCCAGAGTCTTTACCAAGATCATGGCAGTCATGGCCAGTCTATTGCGCCAGAAGGGCATAACAATTGTCCCTTACCTAGACGACCTTCTGTTGAAGGCACCGTCTGCGGTCCTTTTATCCCAACAGATTCAGACTGTTATGCAGTTTCTTCAGAGTCACGGTTGGGTGTTGAATTTACCCAACTCATCGCTGGTGCCAACTCAGCAGATGCGATTCTTGGGTCTGCTTTTCGATACTCAGTCTCTGAGAGTTTATCTCCCAGCAGAAAAAGTCTTAGCTTTGCAGTCAAAGACCAGAGCCTTGCTGAGGAAGAGGAGTGTCTCTGTTCTCAGTTGCATGAAGCTCCTGGGGACGATGGTCTCTGTATTCGAGACAGTTCCGTTTGCTCAATTTCACTCAAGTCCACTTCAGGGGGAGATCCTGCGGAAGTGGTCAGGGTCGCAGATGAATTTGGACAAACAGATGGTTTGTCTGTCCACAGCCACAAGGCTATCTCTGGTCTGGTGGACGTCCCGATCCAACTTGGAGAGAGGCCAATCCTTACAGGTATGGTCTTGGACTCTAGTCACAACAGACGCCAGTCTGTTGGGATGGGGGGGAGTAACAGGAACCCTGAGGCTTCAGGGTCTCTGGTCCCCTCAGGAATCACGTCTTCCAATAAACATTCTGGAGCTCAGAGCAGTGTACAATACTCTGATAGGTGCACAGGAATTTCTAAGAGGAAAACCTCTTCAGATTCAGTCCGACAACGCCACCACGGTAGCGTACATAAATCATCAGGGGGGCACTCGCAGCGTGGCTGCTATGCGAGAGGCCAAACGCATACTAGCGTGGGCAGAACATCAGGTCCCCAGGATTTCAGCCATTCACATTCCGGGGGTGAAGAATTGGGAAGCAGACTTCCTCAGCAGACACACCCTTCATCCCGGGGAATGGGCTCTAAACAGTCAGGTATTCTCCCTACTGGTGGAGCGTTGGGGCTGTCCGGAGATAGACCTGATGGCGTCCAGTCTGAACCATCAGGTGCCGCGCTACGGTGCAAGAGCACGAGACCCAGCGGTAGAAATAGTAGATGCCATGTCAGCTCCTTGGCAGTACCGGATGGTGTACATTTTCCCGCCCATCCCAATGATTGCGCGGGTGCTAAAGAAGGTGAAGAGGGAGAAAGTTCCCGCAATTTTCATAGCTCCATTCTGGCCACGCAGAGCGTGGTTCTCAGATCTGCTGTTGTTAGCAGGAGGTCCTCCATTTTGGCTTCCCATGCAGGCAGATCTTCTGGTTCAAGGTCCATTCCTTTACCAAGGTTTGAATCAGCTGGCTTTGACGGCCTGGCTATTGAAACCCTAATACTTAAGGCTAAAGGTTTCTCTCAAGAGGTAACAAACACCATGATTAAGGCCAGGAAGCCTGCGTCGTCTTCCATTTATTATAGAGTGTGGAAGACGTATATTGTGTGCTGTGAGTCTAGGGGTTTTCATTCCTCAAGATTTAAGATTCCCCTTGTCCTGGATTTTCTTCAGGACGGGGTTCAGAAGGGTTTGCGGCTTAGTTCCCTCAAGGGGCAGATATCCGCCCTCTCTGTCTATTTTCAGAAAAAGATTGCTGAATATGGAGATATCAGGACTTTCTTGCAGGGTGTGTTGCGTATACAACCTCCTTTTTGTCATCCTGTTGAGCCCTGGAACCTCAATGTGGTTCTTCGGGCTCTTTCTAAACATCCGTTTGAGCCTTTACAGTCTGTTGACTTACGGTATCTTATGTGGAAGACAGTGTTTTTGTTGGCCATAGCAAATAGCCAATATCTTCCAGAAACATTGGAATATCCTAAAGTCTGATTATGACCTGAAAGAAGTGTTAGAGGATAGGATCTCTATGACATGGTGTAGATCTAAGAATTTGGGGTTTCATTTAGTCCACAGTTTCTCACCATTTGAAAAGAGAATTTCTAATAAACCAATGGGTTTTTTCAAATATGGCGTATGCCGGGCATGTCAATTTATGATACAAACAAAGGAGTATAAAGATCGGTTCTCGAGAGTTAAATCAAAGGATTCATAAATTATAACCCTCCGAATGTTATTTACTGCTTAACTTGCCCCTGTAACTTAAACTATGGTGGCATGATAGGCAGGTCACTCAAAAATAGAATCTTGGAGCATGTAATCAACATAAAGAGAGTCAAGAGAGACAGAGATAATTTAAAACAAGTAACATATGTTGAAAGGCACTTTATGAAGTGCCATGACTGTGATCCAAGATCACTACAGGCCTTTGTCATGGAACAGATCAAGATGGGTTTGAGAGGAGGAGATCTCCATCGGGAGCTCAAGAGGGAATCAAAGAGAATTCTCCTTATGGATTGTTTAGCTCTTATCTGATACAGGGCAACTCAGTTATGATATAATCACGATAAACATTTGACATTCTTATAATTCATATGAATACACTGTAATAAAAACTGTGTTTCATTTAGCAAAGGTGATCGCTAGATATGGAAAGCAATTGTTATACAGAAAGGTAATTACTTGCAAACTAATAGATTAGAATGTATAATAGATATTTACTAATGGCATCATTTGGCATTACATATAGGTAATTATAAACTCCACATATCATTGTGTTCTCATTTTTTACACAACTTATGCACTTTCATTTTTGGGGTTTTATGACATTTTATTTTTGCTCTCCACTCCATTGAACTCATCTGTGTCAGCAGTGTTTCACAGTCCTGATTTACAGCTCGATCTTGCTCCAGCACCTTCCCTTGTACTGTGTTGCTCTCTAGCTCCAACTCTACACAGTCCACATCTGATATTATACCATCCTCTACTCTGCACTGCCAATCTGTTATACTGGTGAAGGTTGGTACTGCATCCTGTTGCAAACTCCATATACCTGCTAAATTTGGTCCTGGTGCATCCTGCATCCCAGTTGCCATAGAGATCTCAGCTCAACATCTCATTGCGTAGTCCTCTGTGGTGCCCACTTACCTAAATTAAGTTACCACTACTCGAGATTAAGCCCTGGGGACAACCGAGCACCGGCAAACACATCTGGTTCTATAGGAAAGGAGGTTGCTAAAGATGAAGCTCTCATCAACGACAGGTTCTGGTAACTGGTAGGGTGACTTGTGACAAAGTAAAAATATTTATATTGTGACTCTATTGTATCGCTGGAAATAGTGTTGATGAATGTATGTTTTATTCCTGTACATGTCCGATACATCATTTTTGTATTAGCTTCTCAAGTCTTGTTTTTGGGATAAATAAGAATGTTTAGAGAGCTATGTTTATATTTGGATCAAAACTCTCAAAATTCATATCATGTATAGTTCTGTTTAAATTCAAGCCAAAACTTCATTTCAGAAGTTAATTTATTATAGAAAAGTTTTATTTAGATGTATGCCTTATTTTAGTTTTTATAGTATCATAAACAAATCCGTTTAATATTGAGTTAAAGCCTCGTTTTGGAGCTCAACATAGCTGTAAGTATTAGCTCTGCCATATTCCAGCCCACGTCTCGTTTTAGTGCTTGAGGTCTTTATGTTTTAGCCCTGTTTCCATCTAAGTCCAAGCCTCGGTTTGGAGCTGAATGTGTTTGCGTGTATTAGTTTTCTTTTATTTAAGTCCAAGCCTCGTTTTGGTATTTATATGCATTAAATCTGGTTCTAAATCCAAACCTCATTTTTGACTCCATCTAAAAGAATGCAGCCTCACTTTGAATTTCCTACAAGCCTCATTGCGAGTTAAGCGACGACTTCCGTACAGGATCTTTGTCTCCACGGCGGCACTTTATTGGCTGCTATACACTTTAAAAAGTCAGACAATTAGTAACATTGAGAAAGACTCAAATTCAAAACGCGTTGGTCACTGTGGTGATTCCTCGCTGACCAGGACGTTCACTTGGTTGGTGATTGGAAGGAGAATTCCGGGACTAATTTCAGCTTTACCTTCCTCCCGAGTCTTCGTGTGAGCTTTGTGGTAGGGTCATCCACCCTATATTTATGTAGATGGTACCTATTTGTGCACCAGTTTTTATCTATATGGAACGTGAGTGTATTTTTAAATATTTGGTATCGGTGTAATAAAGAATAATGCAGTAGATATTTTTAGGTCTTTTTTCACATTTCCATATTGGGAGCTATATACTGAAAGAAGACTCTATGAAGATCAATGTAGAGAATACAACGCAATTAAACAAGAAGCTTTTAAGGAAGCACATTATATAAGGGGGTTACCCCATTCACCTACACGTGGTTCACTGGTTTCCAGAGACAACTGCACCACTAGGAACTGAACACCAGTTATTGTACAAGAAAAATCGTTAGTCTTTGGACTTTAATGCTCTTCTGGGTGGAGGATATTTAAGTGTGAACATACTACACTATGTGTTATATATTATCCAGCTGGGAAGTGTTGCTTTTTGAAGACTTCCACTGGTCTCTTAACCTACATATACTTGTGAGCGCCCAAGCACATATATAATATATAATAATTATATATATATATATATATATATATATATATATATAATTATTTATATTATTTCACACCAAACCACATATACTATGTGTACCAGATAAATATAAATTATTTTGCTTATCTGTACAGGTTCCTGTTGGCTCAATATTGCTTGTCTAGTTCACACCATACATAGATATAAAGAATGAGAAATCCCATATAGTATCTTTTCATAAAAACAAATTTATTGAATAATATAAAAATTGCACATTCACAAAAAATAAAAGAATCAAAGTCTTATCTGTAATCAAGGTGTAATTATACCAGTACTCACTGTCATTAATCACCACCAGGGGCAGGCTAGGTTGGGGGGCACCTGCCCACCGGGCCGGTCACATAATGGGCTACCTTGGGCTGGATCACTTAGCCACTAGCCTTTTTTTCCCTTTAAAATGGTCCTAATAGGCTGTTGAATCGAGGTTTCCCCCCAGGGCTAAAATTTGCCACCCGTCCCCTGATCACCACTCAGTGGAGTCAGAAAACAAAAGATTGAATTACTGGTGGTTCAATTCCAATATTGGATACAGAGAAAGTTTGAGAAATATATCACATGTAATGACCTCAACACGTTTCGTCTACTAGAGACTTTATCAGGAGAACAAATTCACCTATATGTGCATTTATTACTTATACTATAGCTGGTGGCCATTTTGCACATGCACAGTTCATATTCATCAGTGCGCATGCGCGGCTTGAGAATTAAGTGCAGATCGTTCGTGATTGCACCAAGTAAACATCTAGGAATGCCTCACATTACCTGTAAAATATATCAGAAACAGAGGCAGAGGATCTAAGAGACCTCATATATGTGGCTTAACAATTTCTTACAAGTGGCAGCCATAACAATTCCGTGCACGGCACCAGTTAGCTTATTGTGGTGCACACCTGTCTCGTTCGCAAATTAGATAAGGGCAACATAACCCATATACACAGCCACAACATTAAAACCACCTGCCTAATATTATGTAGGTCCCCCTCCCCTTGTGCCAACAAAACTGTTTTGACCATGTGAGGCATGGACTCCACAAGACCTGTGAAGGTGTCCTGTGGGATGTGGCACCAAGACGTTAGCAGATCCTTTAAGTACTGTAAGTTGTAAGGTGGGGCTTCCAAGGCTTGGACTTATTCTTACAGCATATTCCACAGATGCTCGAATGGACTGAGATCTAGGGAATTTGGAGGCCAAGTCAACACCTTGAACTCTTTGTCATGTCCCTCAACCCATTCCTGAACACTTTTTGCAATGTGGCAGGGTGCATTATCCTGTTGAAACAGGCTACTACATTCAGGGAATACCGCTGCCATGGAGGGGTGTACTTGGTCTGCAACAAAGCTTAGGTAGGTGGTATGTGTCAAAGTAACACCCACATGAATGCCAGGACCCAATGTTTCCCAGTAGATTATAATCTAGAGTATCACAATGCCTCCACCGGCTTGCCTTCTTCCCATTGTACATCCTGGTGACTTCTCTTCCCCATATTAAACGATGCACACGCACCTGGCCATCCATGATGTAAAAGAAAATGCGATTCATCAGACAAGGCCACCGTCTTCTATTGCTCCATGGTCCAGTTCTGGCACTCACTTGCCCATTGTAGGCATTTTGGTGGTGGATCAGCATGAGCTCTCTAACCGTTCTGTGGCTGCACAGCCCCATAGGCAGCAACCTTCGATCCACTGTGTGTTCTGACACCTTGCTATCATAGCCAGCATTACCTTTTTCAGAAATTTGTGCTATAGTAGCTCTTCTATGGGATCGGACCAGCCAGGCTAGCCTATGCTCCCCATGCGCTTGGGTGCCCATGACCCTGTCGTTGGTTCACCGGTTGTCCTTTCTTGGACTACTTTTGGTAGGTACTAACCAGTGCATACCGCAAACACCCCACAAGATCTGTCGTTTTGGAGATGCTCTGACCCAGTCATCTAGCCATCACAATTTGACTCTTGTCAAAGTCGCTCAGATCCTTACGCATACCCATTCTTCCTGCTTCCAACACATCAACTTCAAAAACTAAGTGTTGACTTGCTGTCTAATATATCCCACCACTTAACAGGTGCCATTATAACGAGATAATAACTGTTATTCACTTCACTTGTCAGCGATATTAATATTGTGGACGACTGAACTATATATATGTATTATATATACACACACACATGGATCAATTGTTTAATTTACATTAACAGTTAACTGATTTCACAATATTTGGAGAATTGCGGAAAACTTGTTTCATTTCCAATTGCTTTTATCTTGTGTGAAATTTTTGATGTTCAAGTTTAAATTTCTGTGTAAAACATTTCCAACATTTTCTCACCTGTGTGACTTCTCTGATGTTTAACAAGATTTGATTTCTCTGCAAAACATTTCCCACACTCAGAACATGTATACGGTTTCTCACCTGTGTGACTTCTCTGATGTTTAACAAGATTTGATTTCTCTGCAAAACATTTCCCACACTCAGAACATGTATACGGTTTCTCACCTGTGTGACTTCTCTGATGTTTAACAAGATTTGATTTCTGTGTAAAACATTTCCCACACTCAGAACATGTAAACGGTTTCTCACCTGTGTGAGTTCTCTGATGTAAAACAAGATTTGATTTCTCTGCAAAACATTTCCCACACTCAGAACATGTAAATGATTTATCACCTGTGTGAGTTGTCTGATGTCTTAAAAATAAATATTAAAATATTAAAAATATTAAATAAAATAAATATTAATAAAATATTAAAAATAGATATTAAATATTAGATCTGTGTTTAAGTCAAGTTTGTTGTAGGTGTACAAGATGGACATGATAGGAAATGATAAGAGAGCTAGTTGACCTTATGCTAGTGGTCAGTGGATTTGTCCTGTAGAAGGAGAAGAAGGATGATTTTTGGAGCAGGATGAGAAGCAGCAGGAAAAGAGAGAGTACACCGAGTAATTCATAGTTCACCAAGGCGTGTTAGAGAGCGGTGTAACATTTCAGAGAGGCCATTTTGTATGATGACCTTAAAGGTGTTTTGGCACAAATGACAGCCCACAGTCATGTTGTTACTGGGCTTGAGAAATGATTTGCCAGATTGCAATTTTGTTTGCAACTGGTTCTGTTCAGCACCAGTAATGGGCATGGCCAAGGCACACATTGCATGCATTGGAGTGTGCTTCTGAAATCACAGGGCAAAAATACCCAAAATATACATTTTTGCATGTGATGATTCTGAATAGCAAGACATAAAAATAGAGTTTCCCAGAAGAGCCTTTTTCCCAAAATAGATAAATAGAGGATACATGTGCACAAGATATAATAAATATAAATCCTTGTGTATGTAAAGCTGCTGCAGTCTCTTTAGATAAACATAGAAAACTGAGATCTTACATACGACATATACATAAATGTATGTAAGATCTGAGTTCTAATTGGATTCATTGATGGCCCTTACTGATTGGCCAATATACTTTTAGATTTCCAAGCAGAATTTTGGCTCCATCCTTCTGAAAATATTTCACTTGGAGGCGGAGAAACGCGTCACGTTATAGAGTTGTTGGTTGTACACACAAACACTGTGGCCGCTGTTGGGATATCTTCTTATGGCAGACTTATAAGCGCTGCTCTTTCAATGACCGGAAAACTGAAAACTATCATCAGGAGAGAGGTGACATCCAGCAATTAACTCCTAGTTATTGCTTCAGAGCTATTTGAGAATGGAACAATGTTAATGGGAAAAATATAGACAGGACAATCTCTGTCTCTTCTCTCATATCTCCAATTTATTGCAATATATTATTCCTCTGGTGTTAGTGAGAATCATACAATAAATGGAAGTAAATGTTCCCTACAGATTGGATTGATCGATATTGAAATGTGAATATCATCATGTAGTTACATATATATATATATATATATTTATATATATATATAATATATAAATGCTTAGTGGCGTCTGTGTGTGGAAAAAAAAAACAAGTTGCAGCGCCACCTTCTGGGCAGAGTTATACACTGACCTACTAAATTCTTAGTGTGTGTGGGAAAAAAAATTCAAAAAGGGCTGAAATTTGGTAGGGCTCAAACTTATTTTCGTGAGGTAATTTTACCTCATGAACACACATTAAAAAGGCCGCTTGCGTCGGGAACTAACGCTCTTCCCCTGAGGAGGCCTGGGCTAGGTCCAAATGCATGACAAGAACCTTTTTAAGACCTTAAGTAGCTTGATTTGACTAGAATGCATGAGTATCATGCACGGGTTAACTTGTATATATATATATATATATATATATATATATACACACACACACATTTATCTATCTAAATATTTATGTATATTTATGTATATATATATATATAAAACCAGTCATTTTTCCTTCCTTGATTCCCACATGCGTGAATATTGCGCCAGTCTGCTCTGTATGAGCGATTCCAACAGGGCAACATGTCTGCAGAGTTGCTGTTATTAATGTATTAAGTTAAGTGCTACTTTTTATCACATTATGTATTGTGTATTGGATTCTCTAATTAATCATTTAGAGAAATATTATCAGTGTAACCTATAATTATGACTCACCATAAATTAAGGCATTGCCTGGCCTTTCATTTCTCTTCTGTGTCTTCCTGCTTCCAGCTGGATCATCATCATCATTTATTTATTGATCATGTTCAGGAGAACTACCAGTGGTAGTTGTGGTAGTTGTTAGTAGAACAGGTACAGGGTATCGGCCTCTATAACTCTCTTTGTGTGATATTATTTCCCACCTGCTGCACTGTGTCATTAATTCTCATTAAAGGATCATTTAATTTACATACATATAATATTTTAACTCTTTTTCTGGCTTTCGTCTTGTGCATTATGAATACTTAGTTAGATCTTTCTTAATTGATTAAATTACACATTCCTTTAGTTGAGCCTACCATACTCCGAGCTATACTACTAGGTATCCACCACTTTACCATCTTATTTTCCTTGACTATTCCCTTGTCCACTCTCCTCTTCTTCCTGGGGTACTCTCTGTATACTCCACCATGTCCTCGTACCTTCACCACATTATCTTAGTGTTTTCTGTCTCTCACACCTTCTACCCCAACATCTCATCCCCCTTCTACCTCCTTTTCTTTTAACTTTTTATTTGTAACAGCAGATAGATATCAATATACAGCACAACCGTACATGTTGTTGACATTAAATAAGAACCAAGGTTACACAATCTAAAAATCGGAGAGGAAACAAAAAATAAAATAAAACAAAACAAAGCAAAAATACAAATGACTATAGAAATATAGATTATATTCTATGTCACATTCCAATTGGTAGTTGGGAATTAACGGCCTACGTGGTGAGTGTACAAGTGAGGACTTTTCCCGTACCAAAGATAGACCATGTAAGGTTGGATATATATAACAAATAGAAATAAAACTGCTGTTTTATTTTTTAATTTTTTATGATGAGGGGGAGAAGGGAGAGGGACTGGGGTAGAGGTGGAGGGATTTTCCAAATTGGAAATACATCTCCTACCTCCTTTTCTTAAATCTTTATAGTAGAAACTGGAGCTTTACATAAGATCTGAAACCACTTGATTCCCATTTCCCTATATACATAATCATCTTGTCACTTCAGCCCCAGCTGACAGCCTCCATTACTGTCCCAATCAGGAAGGAGTGTAACCCATATTCTGCCACTGACCCCCCCAGCTTCCCCATGCACTGTCTGACAATAGATATAAACTGAAAGTGATACAGAAAAGCTGATTGTGCCGAGATAGGATTACAGTTACAATCCCCCCATACAAAGGTATGTATCTGGTCACTAGTATTTGGATATATTGTTATCCCCATTTGGCACATATAATTCCCACTCTAGAATCCAAGACTTCTCCTGCGCTGCCCCCCTTCACTGGAACGACCTCCCTCGCTCCATCCGTCTCTCACCCAACCTGTGCTCCTTCAAACGGGCACTTAAAACTCACCTGTTTCTTAAGGCCTACCAACCATCCACTTAACCTCTCATCTCTTCGGTTCTCCCCTTTGCCTCACTGGCTCCCTTCTGTGCCTGATTCTGTCCACCCTCCCTTAGGATGTAAGCTCGTATGAGCAGGGCCCTCTTCCCTCCTGTCTCCATACCTGTTCTTCCACTCCGTCTCTACTGTATTTGCCTGCCCGGAGTTTACGAAGTATTGGTATTTTATGTTTAATGTTCTGTACTGTTTTGCCCTGTATGGTCTACTGTTTGTACTGTGTACGGCGCTGTGGAAACCATGTGGCGCCTTACAAATAAATGATAATAATAATAATAAAAATAATAATAATAAAGACTCTGTGGATTCATTTGGTTGAAGTATATGGATTTCATAATATGGTTCTGAATGAAGAGTCAATGGACTAAAACTACAGGTTCATAAATATATATCCAGGTGGGCTCCATGTGCCTCTTTTGGACTACAAATTGTCTGCTGGACTATATCCTGGCCAGTTACCCCCTCCCTTAGTGAGGACAGGAAGTCTGGAGAAGCTGGAGCCCCTTTCACAACATAAATGTATAGAAGGGATTGAAACAGGAAGTTGCTATTCATCATCTGGGATTAAGCCCTGCAGTAACCAGTTTGCTACTCTATTGTTCTCTCTAGGACTGTGTCAGACTACTATGCACTAGACCAGCTGGGGGGAAACCCATGTGGGGATGACTTCTCTCCACTCGCATATCCAACCCCTGATTTGGGAGCCAATGGCATTCTGTATGGACTTGGGATAACCTTACAGGACGGGATTTCACCTGTGGGTATTCTGAACTGTTTAAAAAGAGCCTGCAAGGAGACCAAGGGTTGTTTATTGGATATCCTGAGCTTGGTATTGAAGATCTGTCTCCTACCAGCTCCAACGTGTGTCCTGATTACAATTTTACATCTAGGCACATCTTTGGCTGAACATCGTGCAACAGTATAACTCTGCCCCAATGGGAGCTGCTTGTGAGTCTGCACATCTGGGGGTAAATGTATCAAGCTGAGAGTTTTCCGGCGGGTTTGAAAAGTGGAGATGTTGCCTATTGCAACCAATCAGATTCTAGCTTTCATTTTGTAGAATGCACTAAATAAATGATAGCTAGAATCTGATTGGTTTTTCAAACCCGCCGGAAAACTTTCAGCTTGATACATTTACCCCCTGGTGTGCCTACAGGAGTAGGGTGACAGGGGTCCAGGCTGCTAACATCTCGGTAGTGAGCATAAGGCCGGAAGGCCAGGACCAGCAAGCTTAGAAGTGTAGAAATCGGAGGAATCTGAAAGACCTGAGTACTGAGCTATTGTGACAAAAGCATCAGGACCAGAGACTTTTTTACAACTTAGCCCGGCCAAAGAAATACTGTTTAAACATATGTAACGGTTCCTCATATCTTTATCTGGGGATGTGTTGGGGAGGTTTTTAGATGTTGGCGATTTAATATAGTTATTGTGTTACAGTTGTGTTTGCACCTTCTGTAATAAAGGTACTATTATAGCTACCACTCCTCTTTGTCTGCGTGATCCAAAGAACACCAAGGTACCAGGGCTACTCTGTGGGCCTTGACTCTAATGCCCTGGTGTCCTGACACTGATCATCAAAATCTGAGGAGCATGACTGTCCCAATACTATCCCCATTCATTATAGGTTTTCATAAGACGCTGGTCTCGTCACATGAAAAGAAAAATGTCCAGATAGTGGATAACTGACTTGATTCCCATTTCCCCCCTTAGCACCCACTCTTTTAAGGAGGTGAAAGCTTCAGGAAGATACCTCTTACAGAATGGCCGCATCAAGTGAGGTGTATGATGCAGAACATGTCTCCTTACTGATCCCATTAGTCACCGAATCTTTCTTTGGAATTGACAAATGATGAATCAGGCTGAATATTCTGGGCTTTGTTTTAGGGACCATTTACAGTGCATAATGCATGGCTGACATCAAATATCCGTACAGTTTCAACTCTTTGGACTCCCTATAAGGAACTCTAAAAACATTCTTAAACCCATTCTCCAATAATAATGCTGCCTCCCTGTCTGGATGTCTCCTAAGTCAGGGATGCTTTGTATCTATATTTAATTTATGTCTTTTTCAAGCAGGTTTCCCATGCCTGAACTGTCTTCCGATCTTAAAAACACTTAGCAAGCGGCTGCCCTCCACCACAGCTGAATATTCATGTCTGAGTCTGCATGGGGCCACATACATTGGCCATCAATAAACTGCCAGCATGTTCCCTTTCTTGCTCCTACCAACACCACAGCAGGCCCAGGAGAAGACCACTGCCAACCCATTGCAGGAAATCCCAACCTCATTTATAGCCACATGGGACATCCAGACAGCAAGAACTTGTAAAACATGCCCATATTCAGGGCATAAAATAACGTTTCTCCCCTTCATTACTTCTCTGACATACAATACCTTTCTGAATTACTTTGAAACCCTTTCCCACATCAGCACATGAATTTGGCTGTTCCCTAAGTGATTTCTCTGATATTTAACAATTTGGAATATGTGTAAAACATTTACCACATTCAGAGCAAGAATATCTCTCCTGTATGACATGGTCTTTCTCCTGTATGGTGCGCAACAAGAAGTGAATTATGTGCTAAATATTGCCAACATTCTGTAATATGGTTTCTTTACGGTATGGCTTCTCTGATACTTAAGAAGTAATATTTTAGAAAAACATTTCCCACATTCTGAGCAGGACCAAGATTTACCTGGAGGAGGTGATAGGGCAGCCATAACCCCTGAGCTGCCTTAACCTTAGACCTCACCTACCTTTCCTTGAACAGTCACAATTTGTGTTGGTCAAATAGGCTGAACCTACTAGGAAAGGTGTTTGGGCTGATCGGGGGGAACTCCTGGCAAACTGTGCATGGTTTGAGTGGATTGGCAATTGGCTTAAATTGTCCTGATTTTGCAATTGGTATTGATGACAGGTATTGCACAGGTACTGGTCCCAGTGTACATCTATTTTGCCTAAGGGAAGCTGACTTGTACAGTCAAACAAATAGCTACAATAAAAAGTGTTGCATCCCTCTCTCTCTGTGTAGTGAATAAAGCTCTTTTGAAATATGCCCATAGCAAGGGAATTTCTTATCCACATAAATATCTAGTTATTGCTACAGTAAGAAGAAAAACACAGACACAATTCTTTCATTAGAAAATGTATTGCATGGAAATGGTAAAATAACCACATGCACAGTGTACACATAACAACATATACAACAAAATCATAACTAGTACAGTAAAGACATAATGGGGCTTATTCAGAGTTGGACGCATTTGCGCACCAAACGTACGTTGGAAATAATGTACACAAAAAAGTGGATTTACTCATTGATGTTGAGTCTCAAGGCGCCTGCAGCTCAAAAACAGTTTCTTTGTGACCAGTGTAGGTCTGCCCCTACCCCCCCCCCCCCCGATACAGTGGGGTGCAGATATAAAATGTAATTAAAAATGGAAATGTCAATTACGCAATACTCAATCAGCAAATTAGAAACAGCTAAATAGGGCTGATAGTCATCATCATATACCTGCACCAAAAATCTAATACCTGCATGAGGATCGAGCCCTAAAAGGCGTATTTGCAGATGTTATGTTACAATTACATGAACCCACCCATACTGTGCTCAGCCCATGCATGCTAGTCCCTGCACATCCTTATTCTGCTTTTCCAGACAAAGGCGGACGGATGTCAGCGATATAAATAACTCTATATATGGACATATACTTTCTGGATTTTGGAATCGTTGCAGTATGAAAATACACATCTTATGCAAACAATGACGTACGTCTAACTCTAAATGAGCCCCAATATATACATTTCCTTTATACAACGATGGTAAAGATATTTTGCATTCCCCACTAGAGCAGATCAAGCTCCACCTAGTTTGATGTCTATGTACTGAAATACCAGCTGTGCGATGTTTTGCTTGTTTGTTCCACCTTCAGATTGCTTTATTTTATCTTGTACACACCATCCTGAAAATGTTACTACAAGCATTTATTTTCTTAGTAGCCTCCTTCCGTGATTTTAGCCATGTATTTATAACATCAGGGAGAGTGGATTATTTTCTTACCCCAGAATACAACATAAAGCTGCTCACTGGATACAATTATACAGAAAGCAGAGCAGAGCAACACAAACACACAGCTCTGCCCCGTGGTATCACCACACGGGTTAAACGTACAGAGGGAAACCAGGACGTAAAAATTGTGTATTTACTAAAACTTGGAGTAAAGCCTATACAAGCCATTAAATACATGTGATGGTTGGAAACCCCTTTAATTATGCTTCTGAAAGGATTTTATTTTATACAGGGCTTTGTCACTAAAAACAATACATTGGGTATAGTGAAACCACCTAAAAAGCCTTGACATAATTGAGATTAAAGTTGCATTATCAAATAATTGTTACATGTTACTTATTTGCCCCTTTCCAGCTCCAGGGTCTGCTCTATGCAGCCGCTTTTCCCGGGACACCTTCGTTTCTGTCTCCTCCATGTACATATGGCTGTGGCAGTGGCTTGTGAGCAGGAGGTCCAATCAGAAGCCACAATCTCCATGACTGCAACTCCTGATTGATCATCCTGCTTACTCATACTTCTACCTCGGGGAGATCAAAAGGGGGCGGGGTGAGTCGATCGCTTAATTTGGCCCTGCGCCAAAATGTCAATTTAGTCAGAATTGTGAGAGGAACCACGGAACCACGGGAAACACTTGTGCATGGAGCAGGCCCCGGGGCTCCAGAGAGAGGAGGAGCAGGTGAGTAACATGATAACATGCAACAATTAGGTGGTAATGCAGATTTAGGTGCTCCTCTGCTGCAGCATATCACTATCATGACAGTGTATTGTCTTGTCATCACAATATTCAACAGAAAGGGACTTTTAAAGAATATATATACACGATAGGGCACCAGCATACACGTGTACAGCAGCTGTAGCAGTTAATAGATTGGAGAGAACATGAGGACTGGAATATCCAAATCAGTTTAAGACAAAGAATAAGACTCTAGAAACACTGTATCTACTTAATCAGGGAATTTATTTTACATCTAGATAACATTTAACATGTTTCATTCCTACAGATTAAATTTTGTTGTCTCTGAGGTACAAAATGAATAATGAACATCATGGGAATTACTAAACAATTGGTTATTTTAATAAAAGTATAATTAATTATGTGGTAGTACAATGTAAGGAATGTGAAGAAAGTATAATATCATATAAAAAACAAGGCATCGGAAAGTATAGAAAATATATATTATATTTGAACTTGGAAGTTTTATATATATGACTCTTGGGAAAATGCGAACTGTCAGATACTGTACAACAAAGTAGGATTATATTAAATTTTAACACACTGGCAGAGTGATTGCATAATTCTGATCTTAATAAGATGTAGTTAGTAGATTTTACCATACCCTGTGGCTGGTTTCCCATCCGTGTAAAGATTAACCCTTCCAATGCTGCGGTGCCAATTGGGTTAGCCCCCCAGTGCTATGTGCTGGAGGTGCAATGTATTTTAAAGTGTATTTTAATAAATATATAAATGTAGATATTTGCGATGAAAGGGTTAGCCCAGGAGTAGAAATGTATAAAGTGATATGTGTGTTTATAAAATGTTATTTCAAATGTGTATAAAACAAAAGAAATTGCTTCTCGACCCACTGCTGGTCCAGTGAGGATCGGAGCTCAGCCAGAGCTTTAATTCCTCCACTCCGGTTCCCATTTGTAAGTACAGGATGACTGGAGTGTCGGAGGGGTCTTCAATCCCTGATGGTACAGTGGGGGCTGCAGGAGCAGCCCCTAAATAAAGTAGGAGCCTGGAGCTCTCTGTGTGTAAACTCCGCTGGCAGCTGTAGTTCAGTGGCTTCTGGAAGAGACTTGCAGAGGCGCCTCCTAGATTCACACATGAATCCAGGAGTCCCAGTCTGCAGGGCACCATACTGGAGCTCAAAGAGCCTGGGGACAGCTGGTGGCAACACTATTCTCCTACAACTCATGTGCAGTTGGCATTCACAGTCGGTGAATATCTGCTGACAGGTGACACCAGTAGAAGTGGTCAGTAACAGCCAGATACAGACAGTAAGAAGGAAACCCAACTAAACTGTTTAAGATCTCCCTCTCCAAACACTGGGTAGCAGAGTAAGCCCATCCAGTCACAGTTTATAACTGGTGGCAAGCAATTTGATAATGCTAGGGTGTTTTTTTGGAGAGCCGAGTTACTCAAGTGAAGAGCTCCTTCCACACAAGGGAATGCAAAAGATGGTTAACTACACCGCAATGTCCAAGGTAGATCTTGAAATCCTGTGCAAAGCAAGAAAAATTGTACAGTAAAAAGTCATTATCTGCTGCACCATGATTTGGGTCCTGTCACTTTACCGAATTTGAGGACGGTGTTGGAGACAGTGATCTACACTTGCAGGTGTTTGGAATGATTTCTAAACTCCATGCTTTGTCCAAAAAGGAGTGGGTCAATTATTTGGTCCTTACAATGCAAGGGCGTGCATTAGAGGCCTATTGTGTATTGACCCCAGATGACTGTGCAGACTCTGAAGTGGTAAAGAAAGTTCTCTTTAAGTGCTACATTATTACCCCAGGAACCTACTGGCAGAAATGTGAGGATCTGGCAGAAGCCTTCTCATCAACCATGAGGAATTTGCTAACCAGCTGTGGCAGTTCGTGATGAGATGTATGAATGGATCTGGTGTCAAGACCTGGGTGGATTTAAATGGTTTAATTTGCAGGGAGCAGTTGTCTCGCCGGTGCACACAGAGGGTGAAAAAATTGGTACTGGACCACAACACAATAATATTTGAAGTAGCGGACCAGTTGGCAAATCAAAATGTAGTGGTTTGGCCACCCTGGCAGAAGCGCCAGTCTAGCAGCCAACACCAAAGAATTTTATGAATTGAAGAACATCCCTCTGCTGTTGATCACTCCGCCAAGCAAGTAGTTACAATCCTGTTGCACAAACTAGGTCCTTGTAATTAAAGCCACAGAGCCAGAAATATATTGAAAGTATTAAACTGTTTAATGTAGTGAAAAACACAGTCCATGTGATGCAAGTTAAACACAGGCCAGATCAGTGAATAAACAGACTTCCAGGTATAAGGCAAATATCAGGTTTACCTCCAAGTGACAAGATAGAGATGAATGCTAAATGCTTACAGAAAAGCAGAAACTGGCTAAGCAAGGATTTCCACAGGAAAAGAGAAAAAGCAAGGCAGTTAGTCCAAGGGTAAATAAACATTACAGGCACAGAAACATTAATGACCATCAAAGGAAACTGGGAGAGGCAGGCATATATAGGAGACAATCAGGTGCGAATGATTAACATAGTGCAGCTAGTAGTCCCTTATAGTGAGAAGAGAAGGCAGAATAACAGCACCTCTGGTGGTTCACAGGTACTGCAGGGTCAATATAATAATAAATATAGTCCCAGAGGCAGGAGCTAAAGCAGCATCATGAGGCAGATCCTAACTGTAGCCACTAACCCAGGTGCTTGTAGCTAGCTGCAATTCCACCCTGTTCCTGGAAGTCATCAGACTAGACTGGATAGGAAGTGTTATGGCTGTGGGAAAACCGGTCACCTAAGGCCAGACTGTCCCACAGGCTGACTTGCATACCCGACTAAGGGAGGTGGGCCTAAAAAGATTGTTCTTGCCCCAGAAAGTCCAGTGGCGTATGTCACAGAGAAAAGTGACTCAGTGAAGAGGCCAAAAAGACACCCAAAAAGAGGTGGAAGCACCCAAGTTGGACCATTGCAGGGAGAAGGCCTGAGAGTCTCAGGGACCTCAATCACTGTGGTGAGCCCCCCCATTCTTGCTGAACCTGCTGCAGCATTGCCAGGCTAGACTGCCAAAGTCACAGTTCCAGATGGACTCGAAGTGCCCACGGTGAGGGTACGTCTCGATTCGGGAGCTGGCAAATAAATGTGAGATGTGCTCCTGGGAAACGATCTTGGTCATGGGATGTGGACAGGTTTTTGTCATCCCCATTACCCAGAGTCAAGCTGTCAGACTACATGCTACAGGAGTGGCAGTCTAGAGGAAAAGACCCAAGCTGCTAGACAACAAGAGCTGCAACAACATTTTCCAGCCCAAAAGAAAAGGTTGAAGCTGCTAGATCATCAGGACTTAGCCAGCTCTTTACCACAGAAAATACCCCATTCCCCAGCAATGCAAAGTATGTTGTTTACAGCACATCTGCAATTAAATATGGTGGAAAATATTACGTTATGAACTTGATATTGAGGCTGGTTGGGTGAAATAGACCTTTTAATAAATGGAAATGCTATTAATTTAATTTTTGGGCTGGTGGGGGTGAAATTGATTTAAAAATCAAATCGGATTGTTATTAATCTAATGTTGGGGAAGGTTGGGAGGAAGGAAGTTTATTTATTAAACATAAACACTAAGAATATACTGTTGGGGTTTTTAGGGGGGAGGAGGCCTAATTATTAAACATGGGAGCTATTAATTTAAGGTTGGGGCTGTTTGGGGGGTAGGAGGCTTATTTATTAAATTTAAGTATTTATTTAAGTATTTAAGTATATTAATTTAATGCCGGGCTGGTTGGGGTAAAATATCCTAATTATTAAATGTCTACTAATTTATTGTTTTGGACTGGTTGGGTGGGGGGGGGGGGTTGGGTTTGTTTAACTGCTAATGCTGAGAATGCTATTAATTTAATTTTAGTTCTGGTTGGGGTAAGAAGGCCTATTTATTAAATACAGAACACTAGTAATGCCATGGTGGTTGGGTGCCTAGAGTGTTGATTATAAGCACTGAAGGGCACCCAAACTTTATCTCGCTATCCCTTAGAATCTTTAATAGCGTCGCCCAACGTAAACCCCTAAAACCTAACCATCTAACTGAATCTGCCAGGGGAAATTTGCTCAAATCATGAGCAGGACCACTCTTACCGGCCCAAAAAACAAATGAATGGCCGACCAGCCAAAAATGCTTCCCATCCTGCCGTAAACCTGCAACATGGAGTAAAATGCACATAAAACAAATTTCAAGACATAATACATGGTATTAGAGAAAGAAACTACTATATATTTGCGCGCAACGCAGGGTGACGCATGCGGAGCTAAAACCGGAAACCCCGGGGTGCCACAAGCCAATCAGGCCCCCGGGGAAAAGAAATGGCAAATCCCTCCACGCCTCCTTTTAACAAGACAAGCAACGCATGTCATGGGTCAGCCTTACCACATTGCATTATTAAGCCTAAAGCGCAACAGCTGGCCTAACATACTGTTTGAAACACTTAGACCTTCACCTACCCGAAGCCACGATACTCTGTTCCGACACACCCTCCTCCGCCGCTACTGTAGCCGCTCCTATTCTAAAAGAATGAGTCCCATAGTCTGCTGTATCCAATCCATGTTTAGCAATACAATTCTTAAAGACCGCGGAAAACTGGACCTTCGTAAGGGGGTACCTATCATGGTGCCTAAGCCAATTACCACCAGGAGCAGGGGACATATCTCTATACAATCTTGTAAACTCAAGCGGGCAAACTGCAATATCCTGATTACGATGCTAGGTAATCCACCGCCCCCTACCCAAAGGATCAGTCTTCAATCTATGGATCTTACAAGCTATGTTATCATTCTTAACCACAACATTTCTGTGAAGTAACCCTGAACCGATTGCCGATCTAGATGAAGCTAACAACTCACCTGTAAACCGCTTATGGTGGACAACCTTCTATACCATCTTTAACCTTTACCAGAGTTAACTTAACAACTAAAATAACGACACAGAGACTTGAATTGGCGTTTGAAAGGTCAGGAATTTATTATAGGCGAAACCTGCTGGGGAAAAATTGGTGGCCAACATAAACAGACCAATCAGCATCCAGGCCACACCTACTAGTTGTAAATTCCGTCCAAACTAATTTGGACTCGACTAGGCGTAAAATGCCAAACTCCCCCATTTGGCATATTAGCTGAGGCCCGCCCACCTAAGCGGAGCCCCTTAACCCCGAAGGGCTATTCTGCTAATTGCCCAATCCCTTTAAGAGGAGAGTGCCTACTACGCCTTCAATGTAACAAAATGGCCGCTGATTGGGCTGCTTACTGCCACAGCTAAGGTTTCCCACCAGGAACCGCAGCCCGCCACCAACCGACCTCTCATAGCCAAACAAGAAAACCAAATATCTGCTCTATAAAGTATGCCATACCCAAATCAGACAAATGTACACCATCGGGCCTATAGTACTGCGTCAACACAGCCCTTATGGACGGATAACTAATGCAGCCACCACCTACTTCCTGAAAGGTCTTCCGAACCGCCCTATTTACCTTCCCACAAGCTTTCTCAATCCGTGCTGGTTTATCCGCCCCTCTCCAATTGTGCCTAGGGATAATATCGGACCATGTAAGGTGAACTGTTGGCCAATGTAACTTAATGGCCCCGACATCAGATCTTATATGTTCAATGAGCTCTAAACTGGACCACTTACCCAGGTCATTCCCCCCAAGGTGAATTACAAGTTCTAAAGGGCGCCCAAACCTACTCTCTGTGTCTTTTAATATCTTCAACAGAGATTCCCAACGCATACCCCTAACACCTATCCATCTTATTGACTCCGCCCTGGAAAATTTGCTCACATCATGAGCAGGGCCACTCTTACCGGCCCAAAAAACAAATGAATGGCCTACCAGTCAAATACTCCTCCCATCCTGACGTACACCTGCAACATGGAGTAATTTATTAGTAGTAAATTAAATGGCAAAACGTAAAACATAATTAATACTGAAAACAAAAAAATGCCACATTCGCGCATAACGCAGGGTGACCCATGCGGAGGTAAAACCGGAAACCCCGGGGTGCCACCGCCAATCAGGCCCCCGGAGAAAAGAAATGGCAAAACCCTCCGCGCTCCCTTTCAACAAGGTAAGCAACGCAACGTCATAGGTCAGCCTTATTACATCGCCCTGTCTAAGGCTAGAGCGCCACAGCTGGCCTGACATACCGCTTAAAACACTTAGACTTCCATCTACCCAAAGCCATAATGCTCTGCTCAGACACACCTTCTTCTGCCGCTACCGTAGCTGCCCCTATCCTAAAGGAATGCGTCCCATAGTCCGCTGCACTCAAACCAAGCTTAACCACGCATATTTTGAATACCGTTGAAAATTGAAACTTTGTAAGGGGAAAACCATTACTATGTCTAAGCCAATAACCACCGGGAGCAGGAGACATATCCCTATACAACCTTGTCAATTCTACTGGGCTGCAGGGGCATCCACGGGCGCTCCTGGAGCGCCCGCATCTAACATGGCCGCCGGAATCGGGATGGACTGACGCGCATGCGCGCGCGTCTGCGTGCGCGTCGTCGCGCATGCGCATAAACATTTCTAGCCGCCGCGGCCGCAGCGGAACCGCCGGGGACACCCACCCCACTACCCGAGAGGGGGGAAGAGGAAACACCCGTCGGCGAGGCCCGGATCTGGGCTCGCCGCTTACTAAGGGCCGAGGGGGGGGGAACAAGCCTCAGGGAGGCGGTGGGGTGGAACCCTAACTCTCTTGGCCCGGAGCATAATGGGGGAAGGAAAAGGTAACAAAAAACAAACAAGAAAAAGAGAGAGGGGAAAGTGGGGGGGGCAGGGACAAGAACTAGGGGAAAAAGATAAGGTGGAGAAAACAAGGAGGAGAATGGATTGGGAAGAAATGTGAAAAGAAAAGAACACTGAAAATACAACTTAAATAAACACGATCACAGCAATAAATGCAATACCAAAAACAGTATAACACAGTTAAAAAACACAGTGAAAAAACAGTTTATGTAGCAATACTTACCAGGACAACAGAGAGCCCATACTCACTTAACAAATCTATCCGGCAAGAGGAAGTCACATCCTTTTCCTATATGTTATAAGCCTCCTCAGGAAAGCAAACCCCTCCCCTTCCGGCTCCACTGATTGGATAACTCAGATTTCTACCACAACCCAGATAAGTTAACTCCTGGTATGCCTGTACTTTTTCCTCTGCCTGCCCCCTCAGTGTTTATATCACCTCGGTCTCATTCAATCCCTCTGTTGTATTTCTGTAAGCCATGAAAAAAGCCTTTACACACTCAAGCCGAAACAAAGCAGCTTCAAACTCATTTAAAATTTTCCAAGAACATGCACCACATAGCCATATAATCTCTAATTTCCTTGGATATCCTCACAAAATGCCTTGCTTTTGTAATCCCAACCGTAGCCCTCTCTAACTTCTGGCAAAAAACCCTACCCATGGGTATCACTCTACAAGCAAAATTAAGCAGGCCAAGCAGTGACTGCACCTGTTTTTACTGCACCTTACACTCACCCTGAAACGAATCAATCACACCCCTCAACTTAGCTACTTCCTCCATTGGAAGCTTACAACACCCTGCAACAGTGTCAATTTCAATAACCAGGTATGACAATTTCTCGATATGCCTCGTCAACACGCCAGAGCGTGACCTTGATGCTGCCAAATCATCTGTAGCCTTATTAGTGATGGCAAACATATCCACAAAACAACCTGTGCCTATCTTACCACACACCCGGCACCTAATATCCCCCTGACGGCTGTATTGGAACAGCGCACCACATCGTCCCTCAATATCCTGCTTCCTTCATTGGAACCAACACCTTCCAACCCCGCCCTATGGCAGGTACTACACAACTTCCTCTCCAGGAGCTTCATCAATCTTGTGTCTGCCCTCCCAGACCTGTCCGGAACCTCACTCCCAGAGATAGAAGAGCTGGAATCAGAGCTAGAACCAGACACCCTACTGGCATGCTCACCAACTGATCCACGACTACCACCTTCCACACGTGATGACGGGCCCACCAGGGCCGTAGATGCGGCTTCCGCATAAGAAGCACGCCCAGACTTCTGACCTGATGTCACACAACCAGCCGAACCTGCAGAGGGAGAAACAGAAAGAGAGCTCCCCGACCCAGGAGCCGCAGTCCCCACATCCACCAACAGTGCTAAAGTAAACAAACTACGGTCAGCCGACCGCGACTGGACCTGCTCGCTGACCTGGGTCAACTAAATTTGAGGCAATCATGCAGGGGACACTCGATGACCTGCCAGGGAGGACGCATGATCCTGCCCTGAACCTGACCCGCCAGTCACCTTAACCTTTTCATCTACATGCACCCTCAGTGTTTATATCACTTCTAATCCCAGCCCTCTCTTACTCTTATAATAATTTTTTTGTTTTTTTTGTTTTTTGTAACTACCAATATTTTAAGCATAATACATAAACATCTATATCTGTATATCTAAATGAAACAAATAGATCTATGTATTTATATATCTATATATCTATATGAAACATCTGGTGTTAAATCAGCAACAGTGTCCATCTTTCCGTGCTCATGAACAGGGGAAATGTCTTGCACTGACGGATACAGTCACCAGTCCTCTTCTATCAGATAATTTCATGTTTCTAATACATTTGTAGTATGTGCAGGTTTTATATGAAGAATTAAAGATCTCTGGTAGATTTGGTTAAATCCATACTTAAGACCACTAATTTATGTAAATATATTGTATCTTTAGATGGCTGATGGTGAAGGAAAGAGTAAAACTAGAAGACTTATGTTACAGCTATATTTCTAAATGTGGAAAATGTATTATATGTAAAATATATTGATGTACAGAATCCTGAATTTGGATTAAAATGTGGATAATTCCTAGCAGGTTTAGGACGATTTGTGTTCAGTTGAATCCTTGGGATTCAGCCAACAGAATCTGATTATTATTTTCTTGGTGTATATATGTGTAGAACATTGTGGATAGTGCATCAGTACAATATAGGTGTTTCCTAGGTTAGTATGTGTAGAATCAGACAACTTAACCCTTCAGTGCAAGACATGAGCTCACCCTGTATGCCGCATGATGGTATGTCTCAGTTCCCAGCGCTGCCATTGTCTTGGTTTCCACTGATGTTGCTCGCAGAAACCACCCTTCCACATCTTTTACGAATCCACCTCCACAGGGACTGAAGACGAGATCTCCGGGGGCCAGATGTTTGCTGTTGCCTCCGCTGCTGCTGGTCTGCTGGAAGGCAGCACCATGAGCACAAACAGAAGAATGAATAATCTGCTTGTGCATCATTCTCGATGGTGATCTCTCTTGTGTCCACCTGCGGTGATGTAGTGATGACCACGGGAACGGAAGAAGGGATGTTGTCAATTGAGGCATGCAGTCTTTCTGGTGGGGATGGTGTACAGTCTGAGACCAAGCTGCATACAGCATGAAGACGTTCTGTTGCTGTCTGTTTCTCATGTGTATTCTGTAGGGGGAAAAAGTTTGAGTCCAAGCCTGCTAAGAAAACTGATACTGATCTTAGTAAATGTAACAAGGATTAGTTATTATCGCAGGCCTGGATGTTCTATGGGGGAATTTAATTGGCAGCGTTACTCGTGAGAATAACGCAGCCCACGCCCTATTATCGTTAGTACGATAATTTTAACGCGGCTCTCTACTCAAGGCTTTGAGAGCTGCAAGCAAAAATCAATGTTGAGATTACCGTACTAACGGTAATAATGTGCACTATTACCGTAGTAACATTAATAGTGCAAGGAACGCGTTATTCTCACGAGTAATGCTGTCAATTGAATTCCCTCCTCTGAATGTAACTTAATTAAAGAGCACAAATTGTGCGGACATAATGAATTTTACCAGCTTCCTTCACCATTATGTGTTCTAATAAAGTCATCTGATGAACTACAGAAGCTCTAAGGCTCATATACAAACATCAAAACATTCAGTTGCTTCCCTAAAAGCAGCTTCTCCTCCCAAACTAGCTCATTAAAATAACAGTGCAAAACTAGACACAGTTGTGCGCCTTATCTGCACTTAGCAAAGCCGCCCCCTGATCTATCTGTTTCCGCCAATCAGACCTTTTGCAGAGGATAATAGAATCCATCTAAATATGAAGTCAAAAAGCCACCATACCTCATTGATGGGAACTTCACATCCAGCATCTTCAGTTGTCTTCACTTCATCAGATGCTGAGAATTCTGACTGTTGATAAAATGTATGCATATGAAAAGAATGACTACACAATGGGGTAAACCATGTACACAGGTACAATATCCTAACCATGAAGCAACCATTAGTTTTACGCAATTCACTCCTGGGGCTGCATGTGCATTAAGTTGTTTTGTTTTTTTAAGCTGATGGAGATATCACAGATGATCTGTAACTTGCAGTAACCAATCATAACAAGACATTCCCAGTAGTAGAAGTAGACGGCATTGGACAGAAATTAAAAAGAGGACATATAGATAGCAGAATGTCAGCTTAATAAAAGAAACAGGTAGACAAAGCCAAAAGGACATGCGCATGGTTTAACAAACAAGGCAGATTATATTTGTGTTGCGTCTGTTATATTAATCTACATGCGGATGCCAAATACCAATAATGGACTGAAATTTTAGGAGCTACAGCCAAAGATACATTCCTAGTACTCGTAAAACAGGATAGCACTTCACGTGAACCAAACAAATGAGAAGACCATCCCCAGACTAATAGTAGGATATCATAGTAGCTGATAGTGTAATTTAGCAGATATTTACAAACATTGCATGAAATGGGAAACCCTCAGGAATCAAACACTCGATCCTAAAGAGATCAATTTTATCAGGAGGTAGAAGATTTCCCGATGTCCAGCTCTACTCCTGGGCTTTGTGTTGACTTTTGCTACCTCTGGTACTATCATCATCATCATTTATTTATATAGCGCCAGCATATTCCATAGTGCTTTACAAATGGATACAAACACAGTAATAAAACAGTACTGGGTAATACAGACAGACAGAGAAGTAAGAGGACCCTGCTCACAAGCTTACAACCTATGGGACAATGTAAGTTTGATACATGAGGTTAAGTGCTATATATTGTATATTGGTCAGATTGCAACTGTAAAAAGTGCTCAGTGGGCTATATGATCCAGTCACACAGCAATGTTGGTCAGGGGGTCAGAGAGATAGAGATGGGATGTGGGGAATAAAGGATAGTTTTGAGCCAAAGATCACACCTAGGCAGCAAGTGTGGGGTAGGATATTTTGTCATGTTCTCAACAGAAATCTAAATGTTTTGCAAGCCCAGATATAAAAATTACTAATATAAGCAGAAGCATAATAGAAATCTGATTTTTCCACATATCCTCTGCTGTACCTGGTATCTGATCTGGATTCCATTTTTCTGCCCCACCCCTCCACCCCTCCACCCAGCTTGCTGTTGCTTTAGACCTCCCACCGCCACCACCACCAAGGCCCAATGGCCTCAACTTCAATTATGTTCCATCTGTGTAAAATTAATATAATGTGAAGTGGTCACTGATGGGAAGACTTATATTTTTAGAAAGTTGTATCTTAGTAAATACCTCCGAGCTGTTATCCAGATAAAATCCTGGGGGCGGTGACTCCAGTCTTGGTGCGCACTAATAGGACAACAAGGAGCAGAAAAAGTAAATGTTATTACAGAGAGAGAATATGGGTTTTTAAAATGAATACAGAGAAAATCCAGTGAATTGTTATAACAAGAGTAGGAGTTACTAGGGTCTAGGATGATATTGCAAATTTGAATTTATGTAAATTTTACATTTCATACATAGATTACTACATTACTACATTATTATTATATATATATATATATATATATATATATATATGATTTTATATATATATATATATATATATATATATATATATACATACACACATGACATTTAATAGTGTATTATTGTAGTAGGTTTAGAACTATGTGACTTAGTAACTCTCTCCCTGAATGATGGCACTGTGCTGTTAACGTTAGACCATAGGGCCCCCCTCTCTTAAGTACCCTGGGCCCCCCAAATCCTTAATCTAACTCTGCCTCCTTTGCTACATTCACAATATGATGACAGCAGGTCAACCAGATCTTATGAGTAATGACCTCAAAGTCCGAAAAATGTCACCTGACTGCCCAACTTCTTATGTCTTTAAAGCAAGAAAGAGTGACCTGTATAATTCTCTTATCTTAGAAGTTCCTGGGTGCAGATTGCTGCCATGTGCTTCTCTATAGGAGGCACTGGCCTGGCCCTGTGTTTCTGCACTGGGTGGAGTAACTTGCCCTTAAACATCATACTATCACCATCACCATACTATCACCATGGTCAGGGATTGAGGCATCACTGTCAGTCATCCAGCAGTGCACCATGGCCACATAACAAGCACTCTCTGTACGGAACCTTTTCTTATTCAATTTGATTCCAGAGAACTCTATTATAGATGTGAGATCTCTGTTCTCAAACATCTTTCCCCATAGTGGCCTTATGAACTGTCAGATCTATTCAGGTCGAAATGATCTACTGAAGGAGATTACTTTACACCTCATCCACTCATACTCATACAAGTGGGTGAGTAAGAAGAAGACAGAATATTTTATACATTGTGATGACTGGGCAGCATAGTTTTATCAGGTGCAGATATAGAAATTATTCATATTAACAGGAGCATAATAGATATCTGATATGTACACATTGCTGTAGACCACCCACCACCAAACCATCACCAACCAGCAAGGCCCATGACCTCAACCATATTCCATCTGTGTCAAATAAATATAATATGGAGAGTCTACTGATGGGAAGACTTATATTTTAAAAAGTTGTATATCTAGAACATACCTTAAAGGTGTAATTCAGAAGATATTTTTCTAAAGCTGTATCCGGTGTTGGTGCACGACACTAAGAAAACAGGATGCAGAAAAAGTAAATGTCATTATAAACATGAGACATCTCTGTTCTCAAACATCATTCACCAAAATGACCTCACAGACCGTTGGGAATATTCATATCTAACTGATCTACTCTTGTAGATTATGTTACACCTCTTCCATTCATACTTATACAAGTAAGTGGAAGGGAGTTCTATGAATCCAGGACAAGAAAGAAAACGGGAGACAGTATATTTCGGTCATTGTGACGACTGAACAGGATAGTTTTCTCAAGGTCAGATATAGAAATAACCCATATTAGCAGACAGATAATAGAGATCGGATGTTTGCATCTGGTACCTTAGAAGTACTGGATTTCATCTTTGCTCCAGCCCTCCACCCAGCTCGCTGTTGGTGTAGACCACCCACCGCTAACATGCCCCATCAACCTCAACCATATTCAATCTGTGAAGAGTCCGCTGATGGGAAGATTTATATGTTTAGAAAGCTGTATACCTAGACAATACTTACTCGCAAGCTGGAATCCAAATGTACTCCTGGAGGTGCTGATCCGGCGCTTGATACATCTTCCTAAGACAACCGGGGGCAGTAAAAGTAATTGTCATTACAAACATATTGTAGGAGGAAGTATATGGGTTTTAAAAATGAAAGTCTCTCAACACATGGCTTCAACCTCAAACATATACCATTGGTGTAAAATAAATAAATATAAAATGAAGAGTCCGCTGATGGGAAGACTTATATCTTTAGAAAATTATATATGTAGAAAATACCTCCGAGCTGGAGCCCATATAAAATACCCGCGGTGGTGACTGCGGTCTTGATACACTCTCCTAAGACAACCGGGAACATAAAAAGTAAATATGGTTAACCCCAGATATGTGATGCTCGCCTATACAGTCTGTCCTATTTCCTAAATGAGTTGCATCTACCATTAACGTATACAAGTTGAGAATGTTACATTTTAGCAGATACACAGATAACGCCGGGGTTCTCCTTTAAAAATTGCCATCTTAATTGCCAGCAGCACCTAGTCCCAGATGTGACTGTATGCAGGGGCCCCCGGCTCCCCTAAGTATGACAACGTTATTACGTCACGTCAGGAGCCTCCCTGCACACACTGCGTGAACAGGTGCTGGACACAAGAGAGACGAAAAAAGAGAGAAACCCTAAAATAATTATATCATTAAGGGGGCACTATTATAAATTATAATCATCAAGGGGGCACTAATATTAATTAAAATCATTTAGGGATTAATTATGAACAACAAGGGGGCAATAATTTTAATTACACTCATCCAGGGGACTGGATTTCATTTTTTGTCTTACCACACCACACAGTTTGATGTTGCTGTAGACGACCCACCATCACATCACCACCAGGACCTATGGCTTCAACCTCAACCATATACCATTGGTGTAAAATAAGTAAATATAAAATGAAGAGTCCACTGATGGGAAGACTTATATTTTTAGAAAGTTATATATGTAGAAAATACCTCCGAGCTGGAGCCCACATAAAATCCCTGTGGTGGTGACTGCGGTCTTGATACACTCTCCTAAGACAACCGGGAAAATAAAAAGTAAATGTCATTACAAACATACTGTAGGAGGGAAACAAATGAATGACTCTCAATACAAAGGAAAGCCAGTGAATTGGAATAACAAGGACATAGGTTACTAGAGACTATTAATACATTTCAACTTTGAATTTAAGTGATGAAATTTACATGATAGTGGTATAAAAATGACTGCTGATTCATACCACAGGCTCTTTGCAAGATGGATGTTAAAGAACCATTGGTGGGAATAACTGGTACCTGGACCACTACCTGGTGAGAATCATGTTAGGGAAACATGAGAACCTTGAAGAGGAGGCTCATATAGGGCCTGATTCAAGTCCGAACGCAACTTGCACCTAACTTGCTCTTAAGAAAAGATCACGGAACCCATATTCAAATCCAAGCGGACATCAAGATGTGTTTCAGTTTGAATCTGGGTGTAAGTGCAATCTGCCTAAACGTTACATGTTGTACATTAACAGAGCACAGCGCAGTATACACACAAGCGTATGTGCAATATAAGGTATTTAAATAAAGCCTAGAAAAAAAATGATGAACAACTCTAAACAGTATAATCATATTTATATTTTTTTTACATTAAATACATAAATCAAGATCTCCTTAATGCATATTGTACATATAAAGGGCCTGATTCGTTAAGGAAAAGAAAATGAGTAAAAAAAGGAGTAACTTTGCATCTTGGCAAAACCATGTTGCCTTGGAGTGGGAGGCAAATTTAAAATGTCATGGTAGATTTATAGTTGGGGTTGGGCATGTCCTAGATCAACTTTAAATTTCAGTGTTAAATTAAAGCTATCAAGTATTTGTGTGTTACATGAAAAACAGCCAGTATTTATCTTATGTGCTAAAAAATAACCCTATTTTCACCCCTTGCATTGTAACATGGTTTTGTCCAGGAGAAAAACCTTGCCACCATTGTTCCCTTATGTGTTGTAGGCAGTCGTAAGTGTCATTTGCTTTGGACATGAATTACATGCAATTGCGTTAATTGGAGTAAAGTCCGTTTTGGAGCAAGCGCAGGTCTATTTCACGCAAGATAAGTCTGAACATGAATCTGGCCCATAATATTACATGTACATCTTTATACATAGAAGAGACTAAAATCTTTGGCGTTGTTAGGGGAGGAGGGTAAAGGGTGCCCATGAGGGTGTGGCCACGCACCCATTGTGATGTGACCACACCTCCATTTATGGACGCACCGCTGCAAACTGTGTTTTGTTTTGATTTGGGGATTGCAAAAGTTGGGAGGCATGGAATAAAGACTGAATATTACTTATAATATAACTAAAATGTAACAATATTACAACATAAACGCATTGTCACATGTGTTGAAGCTTAACCTGTGCCTCAATTTAGAATTGAACAACGATCTTCCATATATAATATAGTAGACAAGACATTTAACCTCAACGATGGAATGTCCAGCGATGTTTTCCTTATTCCTCGGGGAGGTGTCATTGGGATCTCCAACGAGGGTCTCCATTACAGCTTCTGGCACTGGGAAGACAAGAATATTCATTATCAGCTAATATATTCTCAATGATGGGTGACTTTGTTTTACTATAAATTATCATTAATTTACCCCATGGTATTAGCAATATAAAATCTGTTAAACATGTTCCTTATGTGTCTGATCTTCATCCATGTGTTTGTTCATTATCCCTGTTTTGTGCCTTTCACCCTTAGTTCCTCCCCAGTTGTCTCTTATGTGCGTTCCTTTGTGTGCAATAGCTCCCTCTTGTGTGTAGATCCAGTCTGCACTGTCTGACACTCAGGAGGGATAAGGGACTTTCAATTTGAACATCGCTTCTGTGAAATTTTCCGATTAGAATGTGGCCTATGCCGATAGAGAGTCCATAACTGATCTACATGGAAAAGCGAGCTACCGCGGCATAACCGTGGACCTTGGCTAGTACATGAGTCCCATTAATTATTATTACTATCGTAGTTGATATGTAATATGACACAGTGATCGGCAGAACAGGTATTGGGAAAAACAGAGTATACAAAATACAGGGACATACAAAGTAGACAAACATGACCACATCTTGATGGGGCGTGGTCAAGGCACGGTGAGGGCGTGGTCATTAGCTATCGCCCTTATCCCAACATTCCCACAAGCTGGACAAATATGTCCCAGGGCAGGATAGTGGACAGAGCCCTAAATTCGGGACTCTTCTGCTGAAATTGGGACATTTGGGAGGTAACTACCATACTGCTTATCAATTGTGGTGAAACTATACCATAAACAAGGAAAAAACACATACTGAGAGGCATTGGCGCAAACATGATATAGGGAGGAACCAAAATATATCTTACCAGAAAAAGCCCATATCCAGTTGGAGGAAATCTGCTATTTTATATATGTAAAGCAGCTCCCATATAATATTTAGTGATAACCTTAAAAATTGTCACCGGATTATAGCATCAGTCATAGAAAACGGGGCCATAATCTGTTAATAAACACACAAATGGAGCCATAATTTGATGACAATCATAGAAAACAAACTACCCTGCAAACTCTCCTGTCAGGGCCCGGAGCAGTTCTTCTCTTACCCCTAACTGGCAGTTTGCTCTCCTACAGCCAGAGACCAGGGCAGGACCGGAAGGTAAGTGCTATCTGTCTGTAACAGAACATGCTGACAGCGGCTTCAGGACTCAACAAGTTACATCGGACTTACATGAAAGATGGGGGATGGGGGGTGCTGGGTATACCACTGGGTGCCCTAAATGTCCGTATTAAATTTTTGTTTGATATTACCACTGGGTTCCCCGCCCTAACGAACACATTTATATTTTCTTACATCTGGAAGAACTGTGGATGACAGGCTTGTCTTCACTCATTTTTCTGTCTCTTGTCAGACTTAGCGATCAATCTGTTGTTAGGAAAATTATTCAAAACATGGTTACTTTCAGAGCTCTTCATTATTTAATAAAAAAAGTTACTAAAAGCAGGTCTCAAAAAATGTGTCCCAAAGGTACTGGGTCTAATTCATTAAGGAAAGAAAAGCAAAATAAACGAGTAACTTTGCACCTTGGCAAAACCATGTTGCATTGGAGAGTGAGGTAAATTTAGGGGTAGGGCATGTCCTAGTTTAGCTTTAAAATTCGGTGTAAAAATAAAGCTATCAAGTATTTGTTTGCTACATGAAAAAACAGCCAGTATTTAACTTATATGCAAAATAATAAACTCATTTGCACCCCTTGCATTTTAACCTGGTTTTGTCTAGGATCAAATATAGTCCTTTATTGCTTTGTTCTCCTTAATGAATCAGGCCCACTGTGTTTAAATGTATTCTACACTTTACCCCCAACCTTGTCTTGTCTCCCATTGATCATCCTTCTCCCCTCACCCCATTACTTCCTCATCCTTTCTAATCTTTGTTACTTTCCACTCACCCCCTTTCTCTCCATCCATCTTTGGTTCTCTATCACGGGGGGCTCAAGATGGACTAAAATCATTTTGTTAGTTCTGGATTAGTTTAGTTCACATTGGGGCTAATGCACATGGGCACCATTACAGTCCTGTAGATTCACTCTTTTATTATATACAGGTTACTCTGCTGTTCCCCCTGTGACCCCACAAGTGGGCTTACCTGAATAAAGGGCTGGAGACTATCACTAGGGCCCATAGAACGTCAGACCTGGTGTAGAATAAGCACAAGGCACTAACTGGGGCATTTTTTATTAGCTATGGGGCATTTTTGGCTTATACATTATTTGCTGCACTTTTATTGCTATAATTAGATTGTAGCTCTCTCAGGAGAAGGGTTCTCCCTACCCTTGGTTTTTATATTAGCATTTATTTTATCTATATTGTATGTAGCTGTTTTATGTATGACATGTTTTCCTCACTAATCTGTAAAGCACATTTGGCCTTAAAAATAAATAATAATAATAATAATAATAATTCTAATAATAATAATAATAATAATAATAATAAATAATAATAATCATAATAATTATAATAATAATAATAATAATAATAATAATAATAATAATAATAATAATAATTATAATAATAATAATAATAATAATAATAATAATACACATTTTCTGTAAAACCATTTTAGAAAATGTTCCCTTTGTGTTCACCTTCAAATTCTTAGAGATATTTGGGTTTAAAATCAGGTCCAAGTTTTCATACTTATACTGTACTGTAAATATTGTTACCAGGCTAAAGCCATTAACACAGGGCTTAGAGATGGGTAAACCAGGAATACACAGACTGTAAATTATTCTCACCCCCTGAATATATCCCATTTATAATATAATCCCCGTCCCAGTCTTGTTACATTACCTGTGGAGATGACTGACGCTTTGTTTGAGATTCAAGTGTAAACAGCTGTTTCCAACCAATCAGATTGAAGAGAATTCTGTGACATCACCAACCCAGGTAGCTCAGTGCCCAGTAATCCCTGATCAGCCATTGGTTGAGAGCTGTGTAACTGTAAATGGCCATATGTATGACAGCCCTATGTCTTAGTTATGTACATATGTGTAACATGGATGAACTGTGTGAATCATGGGGAATTACTTGTGAATCTGCCAATCTGTTAGGTCAGACACAATCTCGTTAGTCACTATTCATAGGCAAACCACAAAGTAATCTCCCCCAGTTATCTTGAATTCTGTACCTCTTAACGATTCTGATGGCAGGTAGGAGGTATCCTAATGACCAGTCTATGGGTAACCTGCATTAGGACCTTACACCAGACTACAATAATCACCTTGGCAAGTGCTTACCCAGTGTGCCAAAATCAAACATTCTCATGTGTAACGTTCTAATGTAAACTGCAGCATTAAATTTAGTTCTTGTAAAAATATTATAGTGACTGTTTCCCACTAAGCTTGTTAATTACTGTCATAGGAAATTAAATCAATGGCAGAAGTAGCTACATGAAGATATGCTTCATGTAAAGTATTTGACATTACTCAAATATCTATTTTCCACATTACTTTTTAATTGGATTTTTACATGTATTTGGGTTTAAAATCAGGTCCACATTCTTTTCATACTTATACTGTACTGTAAATATTGTTACCAGGTTAAAGCCATTAACACAGGGCTTAGAGATGGGTAAACCAGGAATACACAGACTGTAAATTATTCTCACCCCCTGAATATATCCCATTTATAATATAATCCCCATCCCAGTCTTGTTACATTACCTGTGGAGATGACTGACGCTCTGTTTGAAATTCAAGTGTAAACAGCTGTTTCCAACCAATCAGATTGAAGAGAATTCTGTGACATCACCAACCCAGGTAGCTCAGTGCCCAGTAATCCCTGATCAGCCATTGGTTGAGAGCCGTGTAACTGTAAATGGCCATATGTATGACAGCCCTATGTCTTAGTTATGTACATATGTGTAACATGGATGAACTGTGTGAATTATAGGGAAGTGAAGCCATGACCTGAATGGTTATGTTATAAAAAAAACTATCTATATATTGGCATAAGACTACTTAGTGGGGTATTTCTCATTGTTGTGTGTGAAACAAGAAGAATTTTTACTTTTCCCCCACATTTTGTTTTTTTATGTTTCACTAGAGATAAGCGGTAAGGAGATAGAATTAGATAGACAGGAATTTTAGGGTACAGAGTCGAATTGAGACATGACTCGGTGTCTTGCTCCAAATTCCGATCTGAAAATGAGGCAAAATGTCATTTCATGTAAAATGTCAGATCTCGTGAGTATTGGATCGATATCTTCAATGTATAGCCGTCCTTCCTGTTCTCAGCTGCCATTTAGAAGTGGAAGCAGATGGGTATATTATTAAACTATTTAAGAGTTAACAAAAACTATTCTTTCTTAATTTTAAAATCAAAGATGTTTAAATCTGATGACAGTAGTGCCAGGGGCAGTATCAGCGACATCTGAAATATTTAGTGGGGAAAAATAGGGAACTGTTTAATTGTGAGCAGCACCCCCCCCTCCCCCCACAAACAAAATGCATATACTGTATATATATATATATTATATATATATATTTATATATGTTGCTTTTACAATCTAAATGTTTGTCTGTGAAGGTAATTGTGTGTGAGGGGCAGCATCACATCTGTCCTACTGAGCGGCTATATGGCAGGGTGCGGTGAATGACCTGACACTGTTATACACAACCCAGTGGGCTGTCACAGTTATATAGTCTTTTGTTTGACCAGTACCGCTTGTCACATATCTGTAGCTAAGTGGACAGTCGGTACAATGACATTTTCTAGGGACTGAAGGACTTTTTGTTTAACCTCACAGTACAGCAATTGCTGTTAAGAAGAAATAAGATTGTGATGGAATTTGGTAACGTGGACACATGATCTCAACTAATCGGTTATAACCTGATGCATTGATGGGGAAATTGGACTCACATCCAGTGATAACATAGCTGTCATGGCTTTAGTGATCCGCTGTGCAGCAGGATGCTGGCTGTCATACTTGGTTCCTCTTTTGCGTCTCAGACAATTGTTGATTATAATACAATAAAAAGATTGGTATATCTGCGCAGGCCAACTGAAAGCAGCCTCTGTTCACACACACACACACACACACACACACACACACACACACACACACACACACACACACAATCCACATACAATGTGCAAAAATAAAAAACTGTAGAAATAACCAATGGTGACAGAGCTGGCGCTAACAGTTTTAAAGAGTCAACTGTGAAATAATATATATATATATATATATATATTCTTTCCATCTTGATGTATGTCTTCCACAAATTCCAGAAATTTGCAGTGATCAAAGTAACTTTCAGATTTCTGGCATTCACCACGATTGTGGTCACATAAAAAAAGTGAAAAGAAAAAATCATATCATAGCGTAACATATAATATGTGGTTACACCGAAAACCACTAAATATCCCAAGGATCCAGTGGGGGTTGATAATTACGACAAAAACACCACATGATTGGTGTTCTCAATCCCCTATCGGATATACACTTACAAGATTTCAATCTTGAATCAATATAAGCCAATATTTGTATTTTACATTGCTTTTATGCTTCTTTGGTGCAATAAAACTTTGGCTACGTGAGATAATGCACTATCAGTTCTCACTTGTCTTTTGAGCACCTATCATAAGGAGATCCAGTAAGAGGACAAGATTCCAGGAGGATATCCATGTATACATATTGGCTTATATTGATTCAAGATTGAAATCTTGTAAGTCTACTACTACTTTCTTATATCACTGAGGTAGTATCAGTACAAAGTAACATGATAGTATAATGTGGGCAGCGTGTCTTGAATTTGGTTCCAAGTCACCCTAACAAAATAATAACATTAGTTTAGCCATTTATTTTTTCTTTTGAGAAAATGTACATACGAGGACAAACTTTTAAGAGCTAATTTCTCTTGTAGTTACTCGTTAACAATTCATATGAATGTATAGAAGGGATTGAAACAGGAAGTTGCTATTCATCATCTGGGATTAAGCCCTGCAGTAACCAGTTTGCTACTCTATTGTTCTCTCTAGGACTGTGTCAGACTACTATGCACTAGACCAGCTGGGGGGAAACCCATGTGGGGATGACTTCTCTCCACTCCCATATCCAACCCCTGATTTGGGAGCCAATGGCATTCTGTACGGACTTGGGATAACCTTACAGGACGGGATTTGACCAGTGGGAATTCTGAACTGTTTAAAAAGAGCCTGCAAGGAGACCAAGGGTTGTTTATTGGATATCCTGAGCTTGGTATTGAAGATCTGTCTCCTACCAGCTCCAACGTGTGTCCTGATTACAATTTTACATCTAGGCACATCTCTGGCTGAACATCGTGCAACAGTATAACTCTGCCCCAATGGGAGCTACTTGTGAGTCTGCACATCTGGGGGTAAATGTATCAAGCTGAGAGTTTTCCGGCGGGTTTGAAAAGTGGAGATGTTGCCTATTGCAACCAATCAGATTCTAGCTTTCATTTTGTAAAATGCACTAAATAAATGATAGCTAGAATCTGATTGGTTTTTCAAACCCGCCGGAAAACTCTCAGCTTGATACATTTACCCCCTGGTGTGCCTACAGGAGTAGGGTGACAGGGGTCCAGGCTGCTAACATCTCGGTAGTGAGCATAAGGCCGAGAGGCCAGGACCAGCAAGCCTAGAAGTGTAGAAATCGGAGGAATCTGGAAGACCTGAGTACTGAGCTATTGTGACAAAAGCATCAGGACCAGAGACTTTTTTACAACTTAGCACGGCCAAAGAAATACTGTTTAAACATATGTAACGGTTCCTCATATCTTTATCTGGGGATGTGTTGGGGAGGTTTTTAGATGTTGGCGATTTAATATAGTTATTGTGTTACAGTTGTGTTTGCACCTTCTGTAATAAAGGTACTATTATAGCTACCAAAGAACACCAAGGTACAAGGGCTACTCTGTGGGCCTTGACTCTAATGCCCTGGTGTCCTGACACTGATCATCAAAATCTGAGGAGCATGACTGTCCCAATACTATCCCCATTCATTATAGGTTTTCATAAGACGCTGGTCTCGTCACATGAAAAGAAAAATGTCCAGATAGTGGATAACTGACTTGATTCCCATTTCCGCCCTTAGCACCCACTCTTTTAAGGAGGTGAAAGCTTCAGGAAGATGCCTCTTACAGAATGGCCGCATCAAGTGAGGTGTATGATGCAGAACATGTCTCCTTACTGATCCCATTAGTCACCGAATCTTTCTTTGGAATTGACAAATGATGAATCAGGCTGAATATTCTGGGCTTTGTTTTAGGGACCATTTACAGTGCATAATGCATGGCTGACATCAAATATCCGTACAGTTTCAACTCTTTGGACTCCCTATAAGGAACTCTAAAAACATTCTTAAACCCATTCTCCAATAATAATGCTGCCTCCCTGTCTGGATGTCTCCTAAGTCAGGGATGCTTTGTATCTATATTTAATTTATGTCTTTTTCAAGCAGGTTTCCCATGCCTGAACTGTCTTCCGATCTTAAAAACACTTAGCAAGCGGCTGCCCTCCACCACAGCTGAACATTCATGTCTGAGTATGCATGGGGCCACATACATTGGCCATCAATAAACTGCCAGCATGTTCCCTTTCTTGCTCCTACCAACACCACAGCAGGCCCAGGAGAAGACCACTGCCAACCCATTGCAGGAAATCCCAACCTCATTTATAGCCACATGGGACATCCAGACAGCAAGAACTTGTAAAACATGCCCATATTCAGGGCATAAAATAACGTTTCTCCCCTTCATTACTTCTCTGACATACATTACCTTTCTGAATTACTTTGAAACCCTTTCCCACATCAGCACATGAATTTGGCTGTTCCCTAAGTGATTTATCTGATATTTAACAATTTGGAATATGTGTAAAACATTTACCACATTCAGAGCAAGAATATCTCTCCTGTATGACATGGTCTTTCTCCTGTATGGTGCGCAACAAGAAGTGAATTATGTGCTAAATATTGCCAACATTCTGTAATATGGTTTCTTTACGGTATGGCTTCTCTGATACTTAAGAAGTAATATTTTAGAAAAACATTTCCCACATTCTGAGCAGGACCAATTGGTATTGATGACAGGTATTGCACAGGTACTGGTCCCAGTGTACATCTATTTTGCCTAAGGGAAGCTGACTTGTACAGTCAAACAAATAGCTACAATAAAAAGTGTTGCATCCCTCTCTCTCTGTGTAGTGAATAAAGCTCTTTTGAAATATGCCCATAGCAAGGGAATTTCTTATCCACATAAATATCTAGTTATTGCTACAGTAAGAAGAAAAACACAGACACAATTCTTTCATTAGAAAATGTATTGCATGGAAATGGTAAAATAACCACATGCACAGTGTACACATAACAACATATACAACAAAATCATAACTAGTACAGTAAAGACATAATGGGGCTTATTCAGAGTTGGACGCATTTGCGCACCAAACGTACGTTGGAAATAATGTACACAAAAAAGTGGATTTACTCATTGATGTTGAGTCTCAAGGCGCCTGCAGCTCAAAAACAGTTTCTTTGTGACCAGTGTAGGTCTGCCCCCCCCCCCCCCGATACAGTGGGGTGCAGATATAAAATGTAATTAAAAATGGAAATGTCAATTACGCAATACTCAATCAGCAAATTAGAAACAGCTAAATAGGGCTGATAGTCATCATCATATAACTGCACCAAAAATCTAATACCTGCATGAGGATCGAGCCCTAAAAGGCGTATTTGCAGATGTTATGTTACAATTACATGAACCCACCCATACTGTGCTCAGCCCATGCATGCTAGTCCCTGCACATCCTTATTCTGCTTTTCCAGACAAAGGCGGACGGATGTCAGCGATATAAATAACTCTATATATGGACATATACTTATTGGATTTTGGAATCGTTGCAGTATGAAAATACACATCTTATGCAAACAATGACGTACGTCTAACTCTAAATGAGCCCCAATATATACATTTCCTTTATACAACGATGGTAAAGATATTTTGCATTCCCCACTAGAGCAGATCAAGCTCCACCTAGTTTGATGTCTATGTACTGAAATACCAGCTGTGCGATGTTTTGCTTGTTTGTTCCACCTTCAGATTGCTTTATTTTATCTTGTACACACCATCCTGAAAATGTTACTACAAGCATTTATTTTCTTAGTAGCCTCCTTCCGTGATTTTAGCCATGTATTTATAACATCAGGGAGAGTGGATTATTTTCTTACCCCAGGATACAACATAAAGCTGCTCACTGGATACAATTATACAGAAAGCAGAGCAGAGCAACACAAACACACAGCTCTGCCCCGTGGTATCACCACACGGGTTAAACGTACAGAGGGAAACCAGGACGTAAAAATTGTGTATTTACTAAAACTTGGAGTAAAGCCTATACAAGCCATTAAATACATGTGATGGTTGGAAACCCCTTTAATTATGCTTCTGAAAGGATTTTATTTTATACAGGGCTTTGTCACTAAAAACAATACATTGGGTATAGTGAAACCACCTAAAAAGCCTTGACATAATTGAGATTAAAGTTGCATTATCAAATAATTGTTACATGTTACTTATTTGCCCCTTTCCAGCTCCAGGGTCTGCTCTATGCAGCCGCTTTTCCCGGGACACCTTTGTTTCTGGCTCCTCCGTGTACATATGGCTGTGGCAGTGGCTTGTGAGCAGGAGGTCCAATCAGAAGCCACAATCTCCATGACTGCAACTCCTGATTGATCATCCTGCTTACTCATACTTCTACCTCGGGGAGATCAAAAGGGGGCGGGGTGAGTCGATCGCTTAATTTGGCCCTGCGCCAAAATGTCAATTTAGTCAGAATTGTGAGAGGAACCACGGAACCACGGGAAACACTTGTGCATGGAGCAGGCCCCGGGGCTCCAGAGAGAGGAGGAGCAGGTGAGTAACATGATAACATGCAACAATTAGGTGGTAATGCAGATTTAGGTGCTCCTCTGCTGCAGCATATCACTATCATGACAGTGTATTGTCTTGTCATCACAATATTCAACAGAAAGGGACTTTTAAAGAATATATATACACGATAGGGCACCAGCATACACGTGTACAGCAGCTGTAGCAGTTAATAGATTGGAGAGAACATGAGGACTGGAATATCCAAATCAGTTTAAGACAAAGAATAAGACTCTAGAAACACTGTATCTACTTAATCAGGGAATTTATTTTACATCTAGATAACATTTAACATGTTTCATTCCTACAGATTAAATTTTGTTGTCTCTGAGGTACAAAATGAATAATGAACATCATGGGAATTACTAAACAATTGGTTATTTTAATAAAAGTATAATTAATTATGTGGTAGTACAATGTAAGGAATGTGAAGAAAGTATAATATCATATAAAAAACAAGGCATCGGAAAGTATAGAAAATATATATTATATTTGAACTTGGAAGTTTTATATATATGACTCTTGGGAAAATGCGAACTGTCAGATACTGTACAACAAAGTAGGATTATATTAAATTTTAACACACTGGCAGAGTGATTGCATAATTCTGATCTTAATAAGATGTAGTTAGTAGATTTTACCATACCCTGTGGCTGGTTTCCCATCCGTGTAAAGATTAACCCTTCCAATGCTGCGGTGCCAATTGGGTTAACCCCCCAGTGCTATGTGCTGGAGGTGCAATGTATTTTAAAGTGTATTTTAATAAATATATAAATGTAGATATTTGCGATGAAAGGGTTAGCCCAGGAGTAGAAATGTATAAAGTGATATGTGTGTTTATAAAATGTTATTTCAAATGTGTATAAAACAAAAGAAATTGCTTCTCACCCCACTGCTGGTCCAGTGAGGATCGGAGCTCAGCCAGAGCTTTAATTCCTCCACTCCGGTTCCCATTTGTAAGTACAGGATGACTGGAGTGTCGGAGGGGTCTCCAATCCCTGATGGTACAGTGGGGGCTGCAGGAGCAGCCCCTGGATAAAGTAGGAGCCTGGAGCTCTCTGTGTGTAAACTCCGCTGGCAGCTGTAGTTCAGTGGCTTCTGGAAGAGACTTGCAGAAGCGCCTCCTAGATTCACACATGAATCCAGGAGTCCCAGTCTGCAGGGCACCATACTGGAGCTCAAAGAGCCTGGGGACAGCTGGTGGCAACACTATTCTCCTACAACTCATGTGCAGTTGGCATTCACAGTCGGTGAATATCTGCTGACAGGTGACACCAGTAGAAGTGGTCAGTAACAGCCAGATACAGACAGTAAGAAGGAAACCCAACTAAACTGTTTAAGATCTCCCTCTCCAAACACTGGGTAGCAGAGTAAGCCCATCCAGTCACAGTTTATAACTGGTGGCAAGCAATTTGATAATGCTAGGGTGTTTTTTTTGGAGAGCCGAGTTACTCAAGTGAAGAGCTCCTTCCACACAAGGGAATGCAAAAGATGGTTAACTACACCGCAATGTCCAAGGTAGATCTCGAAATCCTGTGCAAAGCAAGAAAAATTGTACAGTAAAAAGTCATTATCTGCTGCACCATGATTTGGGTCCTGTCACTTTACCGAATTTGAGGACGGTGTTGGAGACAGTGATCTACACTTGCAGGTGTTTGGAATGATTTCTAAACTCCATGCTTTGTCCAAAAAGGAGTGGGTCAATTATTTGGTCCTTACAATGCAAGGGCGTGCATTAGAGGCCTATTGTGTATTGACCCCAGATGACTGTGCAGACTCTGAAGTGGTAAAGAAAGTTCTCTTTAAGTGCTACATTATTACCCCAGGAACCTACTGGCAGAAATGTGAGGATCTGGCAGAAGCCTTCTCATCAACCATGAGGAATTTGCTAACCAGCTGTGGCAGTTTGTGATGAGATGTGTGAATGGATCTGGTGTCAAGACCTGGGTGGATTTAAATGGTTTAATTTGCAGGGAGCAGTTGTCTCGCCGGTGCACACAGAGGGTGAAAAAATTGGTACTGGACCACAACACAATAATATTTGAAGTAGCGGACCAGTTGGCAAATCAAAATGTAGTGGTTTGGCCACCCTGGCAGAAGCGCCAGTCTAGCAGCCAACACCAAAGAATTTTATGAATTGAAGAACATCCCTCTGCTGTTGATCACTCCGCCAAGCAAGTAGTTACAATCCTGTTCCACAAACTAGGTCCTTGTAATTAAAGCCACGGAGCCAGAAATATATTGAAAGTATTAAACTGTTTAATGTAGTAAAAAACACAGTCCATGTGATGCAAGTTAAACACAGGCCAGATCAGTGAATAAACAGACTTCCAGGTATAAGGCAAATATCAGGTTTACCTCCAAGTGACAAGATAGAGATGAATGCTAAATGCTTACAGTAAAGCAGAAACTGGCTAAGCAAGGATTTCCACAGGAAAAGAGAAAAAGCAAGGCAGTTAGTCCAAGGGTAAATAAACATTACAGGCACAGAAACATTAATGACCATCAAAGGAAACTGGGAGAGGCAGGCATATATAGGAGACAATCAGGTGCGAATGATTAACATAGTGCAGCTAGTAGTCCCTGATAGTGAGAAGAGAAGGCAGAATAACAGCACCTCTGGTGGTTCACAGGTACTGCAGGGTCAATATAATAATAAATATAGTCCCAGAGGCAGGAGCTAAAGCAGCATCATGAGGCAGATCCTAACTGTAGCCACTAACCCAGGTGCTTGTAGCTAGCTGCAATTCCACCCTGTTCCTGGAAGTCATCAGACTAGACTGGATAGGAAGTGTTATGGCTGTGGGAAAACCGGTCACCTAAGGCCAGACTGTCCCACAGGCTGACTTGCATACCCGACTAAGGAAGGTGGGCCTAAAAAGATTGTTCTTGCCCCAGAAAGTCCAGTGGCGTATGTCACAGAGAAAAGTGACTCAGTGAAGAGGACATAAAGACACCCAAAAAGAGGTGGAAGCACCCAAGTTGGACCATTGCAGGGAGAAGGCCTGAGAGTCTCAGGGACCTCAATCACTGTGGTGAGCCCTCCATCCTTGCTGAACCTGCTGCAGCATTGCCAGGCTAGACTGCCAAAGTCACAGTTCCAGATGGACTCGAAGTGCCCACGGTGAGGGTACGTCTCGATTCGGGAGCTGGCAAATAAATGTGAGATGTGCTCCTGGGAAACGATCTTGGTCATGGGATGTGGACAGGTTTTTGTCATCCCCATTACCCAGAGTCAAGCTGTCAGACTACATGCTACAGGAGTGGCAGTCTAGAGGAAAAGACCCAAGCTACTAGACAACAAGAGCTGCAACAACATTTTCCAGCCCAAAAGAAAAGGTTGAAGCTGCTAGATCATCAGGACTTAGCCAGCTCTTTACCACAGAAAATACCCCATTCCCCAGCAATGCAAAGTATGTTGTTTCCAGCACATCTGCAATTAAATATGGTGGAAAATATTACGTTATGAACTTGATATTGAGGCTGGTTGGGTGAAATAGACCTTTTATTAAATGGAAATGCTATTAATTTAATTTTTGGGCTGGTGGGGGTGAAATTGATTTAAAAATCAAATCGGAATGTTATTAATCTAATGTTGGGGAAGGTTGGGAGGAAGGAAGTTTATTTATTAAACATAAACACTAAGAATATACTGTTGGGGTTTTTAGGGGGGAGGAGGCCTAATTATTAAACATGGGAGCTATTAATTTAAGGTTGGGGCTGTTTGGGGGGTAGGAGGCTTATTTATTAAATTTAAGTATTTATTTAAGTATTTAAGTATATTAATTTAATGCCGGGCTGGTTGGGGTAAAATATCCTAATTATTAAATGTGTACTAATTTATTGTTTTGGACTGGTTGGGTGGGGGGGGGGGGGGGGGTTGGGTTTGTTTAACTGTTAATGCTGAGAATGCTATTAATTTAATTTTAGTTCTGGTTGGGGTAAGAAGGCCTATTTATTAAATACAGAACACTAGTAATGCCATGGTGGTTGGGTGCCTAGAGTGTTGATTATAAGCACTGAAGGGCACCCAAACTTTATCTCGCTATCCCTTAGAATCTTTAATAGCGTCGCCCAACGTAAACCCCTAAAACCTAACCATCTAACTGAATCTGCCCGGGGAAATTTGCTGAAATCATGAGCAGGACCACTCTTACCGGCCCAAAAAACAAATGAATGGCTGACCAGCCAAAAATGCTTCCCATCCTGCCGTAAACCTGCAACATGGAGTAAAATGCACATAAAACAAATTTCAAGACATAATACATGGTATTAGAGAAAGAAACTACTATATATTTGCGCGCAACGCAGGGTGACGCATGCGGAGCTAAAACCGGAAACCCCGGGGTGCCACAAGCCAATCAGGCCCCCGGGGAAAAGAAATGGCAAATCCCTCCACGCCTCCTTTTAACAAGACAAGCAACGCATGTCATGGGTCAGCCTTACCACATTGCATTATTAAGCCTAAAGCGCAACAGCTGGCCTAACATACTGTTTGAAACACTTAGACCTTCACCTACCCGAAGCCACGATACTCTGTTCCGACACACCCTCCTCCGCCGCTACTGTAGCCGCTCCTATTCTAAAAGAATGAGTCCCATAGTCTGCTGTATCCAATCCAAGTTTAGCAATACAATTCTTAAAGACCGCGGAAAACTGGACCTTCGTAAGGGGGTACCTATCATGGTGCCTAAGCCAATTACCACCAGGAGCAGGGGACATATCTCTATACAATCTTGTAAACTCAAGCGGGCAAACTGCAATATCCTGATTACGATGCTAGGTAATCCACCGCCCCCTACCCAAAGGATCAGTCTTCAATCTATGGATTTTACAAGCTATGTTATCATTCTTAACCACAACATTTCTGTGAAGTAACCCTGAACCGATTGCCGATCTAGATGAAGCTAACAACTCACCTGTAAACCGCTTATGGTGGACAACCTTCTATACCATCTTTAACCTTTACCAGAGTTAACTTAACAACTAAAATAACGACACAGAGACTTGAATTGGCGTTTGAAAGGTCAGGAATTTATTATAGGCGAAACCTGCTGGGGAAAAATTGGTGGCCAACATAAACAGACCAATCAGCATCCAGGCCACACCTACTAGTTGTAAATTCCGTCCAAACTAATTTGGACTCGACTAGGCGTAAAATGCCAAACTCCCCCATTTGGCATATTAGCTGAGGCCCGCCCGCCTAAGCGGAGCCCCTTAAACCCGAAGTGCTATTCTGCTAATTGCCCAATCCCTTTAAGAGGAGAGTGCCTACTACGCCTTCAATGTAACAAAATGGCCGCTGATTGGGCTGCTTACTGCCACAGCTAAGGTTTCCCACCAGGAACCGCAGCCCGCCACCAACCGACCTCTCATAGCCAAACAAGAAAACCAAATATCTGCTCTATAAAGTATGCCATACCCAAATCAGACAAATGTACACCACCGGGCCTATAGTACTGCGTCAACACAGCCCTTATGGACGGATAACTAATGCAGCCACCACCTACTTCCTGAAAGGTCTTCCGAACCGCCCTATTTACCTTCCCACAAGCTTTCTCAATCCGTGCTGGTTTATCCGCCCCTCTCCAATTGCGCCTAGGGATAATATCGGACCATGTAAGGTGAACTGTTGGCCAATGTAACTTAATGGCCCCGACATCAGATCTTATATGTTCAATGAGCTCTAAACTGGACCACTTACCCAGGTCATTCCCCCCAAGGTGAATTACAAGTTCTAAAGGGCGCCCAAACCTACTCTCTGTGTCTTTTAGTATCTTCAACAGAGATTCCCAACGCATACCCCTAACACCTATCCATCTTATTGACTCCGCCCTGGAAAATTTGCTCACATCATGAGTAGGGCCGCTCTTACCGGCCCAAAAAACAAATGAATGGCCTACCAGTCAAATACTCCTCCCATCCTGACGTACACCTGCAACATGGAGTAATTTATTAGTAGTAAATTAAATGGCAAAACGTAAAACATAATTAATACTGAAAACAAAAAAATGCCACATTCGCGCATAACGCAGGGTGACCCATGCGGAGGTAAAACCGGAAACCCCGGGGTGCCACCGCCAATCAGGCCCCCGGAGAAAAGAAATGGCAAAACCCTCCGCGCTCCCTTTCAACAAGGTAAGCAACGCAACGTCATAGGTCAGCCTTATTACATCGCCCTGTCTAAGGCTAGAGCGCCACAGCTGGCCTGACATACCGCTTAAAACACTTAGACTTCCATCTACCCAAAGCCATAATGCTCTGCTCAGACACACCTTCTTCTGCCGCTACCGTAGCTGCCCCTATCCTAAAGGAATGCGTCCCATAGTCCGCTGCACTCAAACCAAGCTTAACCACGCATATTTTGAATACCGTTGAAAATTGAAACTTTGTAAGGGGAAAACCATTACTATGTCTAAGCCAATAACCACCGGGAGCAGGAGACATATCCCTATACAACCTTGTCAATTCTACTGGGCTGCAGGGGCATCCACGGGCGCTCCTGGAGCGCCCGCATCTAACATGGCCGCCGGAATCGGGATGGACTGACGCGCATGCGCGCGCGTCTGCGTGCGTGCGCGTCGTCGCGCATGCGCATAAACTTTTCTAGCCGCCGCGGCCGCAGCGGAACCACCGGGGACACCCACCCCACTACCCGAGAGGGGGGAAGAGGAAACACCCGTCGGCGAGGCCCGGATCTGGGCTCGCCGCTTACTAAGGGCCGAGGGGGGGGGAACAAGCCTCAGGGAGGCGGTGGGGAGGAACCCTAACTCTCTTGGCCCGGAGCATAATGGGGGAAGGAAAAGGTAACAAAAAACAAACAAGAAAAAGAGAGAGGGGAAAGGGGGGGGGGCAGGGACAAGAACTAGGGGAAAAAGATAAGGTGGAGAAAACAAGGAGGAGAATGGATTGGGAACAAATGTGAAAAGAAAAGAACACTGAAAATACAACTTAAATAAACACGATCACAGCAATAAATGCAATACCAAAAACAGTATAACACAGTTAAAAAACACAGTGAAAAAACAGTTTATGTAGCAATACTTACCAGGACAGCAGAGAGCCCATACTCACTTAACAAATCTATCCGGCAAGAGGAAGTCACATCCTTTTCCTATAAGTTATAAGCCTCCTCAGGAAAGCAAACCCCTCCCCTTCCGGCTCCACTGATTGGATAACTCAGATTTCTACCACAACCCAGATAAGTTAACTCCTGGTATGCCTGTACTTTTTCCTCTGCCTGCCCCCTCAGTGTTTATATCACCTCGGTCTCATTCAATCCCTCTGTTGTATTTCTGTAAGCCATGAAAAAAGCCTTTACACACTCAAGCCGAAACAAAGCAGCTTCAAACTCATTTAAAATTTTCCAAGAACATGCACCACATAGCCATATAATCTCTAATTTCCTTGGATATCCTCACAAAATGCCTTGCTTTTGTAATCCCAACCGTAGCCCTCTCTAACTTCTGGCAAAAAACCCTACCCATGGGTATCACTCTACAAGCAAAATTAAGCAGGCCAAGCAGTGACTGTACCTGTTTTTACTGCACCTTACACTCACCCTGAAACGAATCAATCACACCCCTCAACTTAGCTACTTCCTCCATTGGAAGCTTACAACACCCTGCAACAGTGTCAATTTCAATAACCAGGTATGACAATTTCTCGATATGCCTCGTCAACACGCCAGAGCGTGACCTTAATGCTGCCAAATCATCTGTAGCCTTATTAGTGATGGCAAACATATCCACAAAACAACCTGTGCCTATCTTACCACACACCCGGCACCTAATATCCCCCTGACGGCTGTATTGGAACAGCGCACCACATCGTCCCTCAATATCCTGCTTCCTTCATTGGAACCAACACCTTCCAACCCCGCCCTATGGCAGGTACTACACAACTTCCTCTCAAGGAGCTTCATAAATCTTGTGTCTGCCCTCCCAGACCTGTCCGGAACCTCACTCCCAGAGGTAGAAGAGCTGGAATCAGAGCTAGAACCAGACACCCTACTGGCATGCTCACCAACTGATCCACGACTACCACCTTCCACACGTGATGACGGGCCCACCAGGGCCGTAGATGCGGCTTCCGCATAAGAAGCACGCCCAGACCTCTGACCTGATGTCACACAACCAGCCGAACCTGCAGAGGGAGAAACAGAAAGAGAGCTCCCCGACCCAGGAGCCGCAGTCCCCGCATCCACCAACAGTGCTAAAGTAAACAAACTACGGTCAGCCGACCGCGACTGGACCTGCTCGCTGACCTGGGTCAACTAAATTTGAGGCAATCATGCAGGGGACACTCGATGACCTGCCAGGGAGGACGCATGATCCTGCCCTGAACCTGACCCGCCAGTCACCTTAACCTTTTCATCTACATGCACCCTCAGTGTTTATATCACTTCTAATCCCAGCCCTCTCTTACTCTTATAATAATTTTTTTGTTTTTTTTGTTTTTTTGTAACTACCAATATTTTAAGCATAATACATAAACATCTATATCTGTATATCTAAATGAAACAAATAGATCTATATATTTATATATCTATATATCTATATGAAACATCTGGTGTTAAATCAGCAACAGTGTCCATCTTTCCGTGCTCATGAACAGGGGAAATGTCTTGCACTGACGGATACAGTCACCAGTCCTCTTCTATCAGATAATTTCATGTTTCTAATACATTTGTAGTATGTGCAGGTTTTATATGAAGAATTAAAGATCTCTGGTAGATTTGGTTAAATCCATACTTAAGACCACTAATTTATGTAAATATATTGTATCTTTAGATGGCTGATGGTGAAGGAAAGAGTAAAACTAGAAGACTTATGTTACAGCTATATTTCTAAATGTGGAAAATGTATTATATGTAAAATATATTGATGTACAGAATCCTGAATTTGGATTAAAATGTGGATAATTCCTAGCAGGTTTAGGAAGATTTGTGTTCAGTTGAATCCTTGAGATTCAGCCAACAGAATCTGATTATTATTTTCTTGGTGTATATATGTGTAGAACATTGTGGATAGTGCATCAGTACAATATAGGTGTTTCCTAGGTTAGTATGTGTAGAATCAGACAACTTAACCCTTCAGTGCAAGACATGAGCTCACCCTGTATGCCGCATGATGGTATGTCTCAGTTCCCAGCGCTGCCATTGTCTTGGTTTCCACTGATGTTGCTCGCAGAAACCACCCTTCCACATCTTTTACGAATCCACCTCCACAGGGACTGAAGACGAGATCTCCGGGGGCCAGATGTTTGCTGTTGCCTCCGCTGCTGCTGGTCTGCTGGAAGGCAGCACCATGAGCACAAACAGAAGAATGAAAAATCTGCTTGTGCATCATTCTCGATGGTGATCTCTCTTGTGTCCACCTGCGGTGATGTAGTGATGACCACGGGAACGGAAGAAGGGATGTTGTCAATTGAGGCATGTGGTCTTTCTGGTGGGGATGGTGTACAGTCTGAGACCAAGCTGCATAGAGCATGAAGACGTTCTGTTGCTGTCTGTTTCTCATGTGTATTCTGTAGGGGGAAAAAGTTTGAGTCCAAGCCTGCTAAGAAAACTGATACTGATCTTAGTAAATGTAACAAGGATTAGTTATTATCGCAGGCCTGGATGTTCTATGGGGGAATTTAATTGGCAGCGTTACTCGTGAGAATAACGCAGCCCACGCCCTATTATCGTTAGTACGATAATTTTAACGCGGCTCTCTACTCAAGGCTTTTAGAGCTGCAAGCAAAAATCAATGTTGAGATTACCGTACTAACGGTAATAATGTGCACTATTACCGTAGTAACATTAATAGTGCAAGGAACGCGTTATTCTCACGAGTAATGCTGTCAATTGAATTCCCTCCTCTGAATGTAATTTAATTAAAGAGCACAAATTGTGCGGACATAATGAATTTTACCAGCTTCCTTCACCATTATGTGTTCTAATAAAGTCATGTGATGAACTACAGAAGCTCTAAGGCTCATATACAAACATCAAAACATTCAGTTGCTTCCCTAAAAGCAGCTTCTCCTCCCAAACTAGCTCATTAAAATAACAGTGCAAAACTAGACACAGTTGTGCGCCTTATCTGCACTTAGCAAAGCCGCCCCCTGATCTATCTGTTTCCGCCAATCAGACCTTTTGCAGAGGATAATAGAATCCATCTAAATATGAAGTCAAAAAGCCACCATACCTCATTGATGGGAACTTCACATCCAGCATCTTCAGTTGTCTTCACTTCATCAGATGCTGAGAATTCTGACTGTTGATAAAATGTATGCATATGAAAAGAATGACTACACAATGGGGTAAACCATGTACACAGGTACAATATCCTAACCATGAAGCAACCATTAGTTTTACGCAATTCACTCCTGGGGCTGCATGTGCATTAAGTTGTTTTGTTTTTTTAAGCTGATGGAGATATCACAGATGAGCTGTAACTTGCAGTAACCAATCATAACAAGACATTCCCAGTAGTAGAAGTAGACGGCATTGGACAGAAATTAAAAAGAGGACATATAGATAGCAGAATGTCAGCTTAATAAAAGAAACAGGTAGACAAAGCCAAAAGGACATGCGCATGGTTTAACAAACAAGGCAGATTATATTTGTGTTGCGTCTGTTATATTAATCTACATGCGGAAGCCAAATACCAATAATGGACTGAAATTTTAGGAGCTACAGCCAAAGATACATTCCTAGTACTCGTAAAACAGGATAGCACTTCACGTGAACCAAACAAATGAGAAGACCATCCCCAGACTAATAGTAGGATATCATAGTAGCTGATAGTGTAATTTAGCAGATATTTACAAACATTGCATGAAATGGGAAACCCTCAGGAATCAAACACTCGATCCTAAAGAGATCAATTTTATCAGGAGGTAGAAGATTTCCCGATGTCCAGCTCTACTCCTGGGCTTTGTGTTGACTTTTGCTACCTCTGGTACTATCATCATCATCATTTATTTATATAGCGCCAGCATATTCCATAGTGCTTTACAAATGGATACAAACACAGTAATAAAACAGTACTGGGTAATACAGACAGACAGAGAAGTAAGAGGACCCTGCTCACAAGCTTACAACCTATGGGACAATGTAAGTTTGATACATGAGGTTAAGTGCTATATATTGTATATTGGTCAGATTGCAACTGTAAAAAGTGCTCAGTGGGCTATATGATCCAGTCACACAGCAATGTTGGTCAGGGGGTCAGAGAGATAGAGATGGGATGTGGGGAATAAAGGATAGTTTTGAGCCAAAGATCACACCTAGGCAGCAAGTGTGGGGTAGGATATTTTGTCATGTTCTCAACAGAAATCTAAATGTTTTGCAAGCCCAGATATAAAAATTACTAATATAAGCAGAAGCATAATAGAAATCTGATTTTTCCACATATCCTCTGCTGTACCTGGTATCTGATCTGGATTCCATTTTTCTGCCCCACCCCTCCACCCCTCCACCCAGCTTGCTGTTGCTTTAGACCTCCCACCGCCACCACCACCAAGGCCCAATGGCCTCAACTTCAATTATGTTCCATCTGTGTAAAATTAATATAATGTGAAGTGGTCACTGATGGGCAGACTTATATTTTTAGAAAGTTGTATCTTAGTAAATACCTCCGAGCTGTTATCCAGATAAAATCCTGGGGGCGGTGACTCCAGTCTTGGTGCGCACTAATAGGACAACAAGGAGCAGAAAAAGTAAATGTTATTACAGAGAGAGAATATGGGTTTTTAAAATGAATACAGAGAAAATCCAGTGAATTGTTATAACAAGAGTAGGAGTTACTAGGGTCTAGGATGATATTGCAAATTTGAATTTATGTAAATTTTACATTTCATACATAGATTACTACATTACTACATTATTATATATATATATATATATATATATATATATATATATATATATATATATATATATATATGATTATATATATATATATATATATATATATATATATATATATATATACATACACACATGACATTTAATAGTGTATTATTGTAGTAGGTTTAGAACTATGTGACTTAGTAACTCTCTCCCTGAATGATGGCACTGTGCTGTTAACGTTAGACCATAGGGCCCCCCTCTCTTAAGTACCCTGGGCCCCTCAAATCCTTAATCTAACTCTGCCTCCTTTGCTACATTCACAATATGATGACAGCAGGTCAACCAGATCTTATGAGTAATGACCTCAAAGCCCAACTTCTTATGTCTTTAAAGCAAGAAAGAGTGACCTGTATAATTCTCTTATCTTAGAAGTTCCTGGGTGCAGATTGCTGCCATGTGCTTCTCTATAGGAGGCACTGGCCTGGCCCTGTGTTTCTGCACTGGGCGGAGTAACTTGCCCTTAAACATCATACTATCACCATCACCATACTATCACCATGGTCAGGGATTGAGGCATCACTGTCAGTCATCCAGCAGTGCACCATGGCCACATAACAAGCACTCTCTGTACGGAACCTTTTCTTATTCAATTTGATTCCAGAGAACTCTATTATAGATGTGAGATCTCTGTTCTCAAACATCTTTCCCCATAGTGGCCTTATGAACTGTCAGATCTATTCAGGTCGAAATGATCTACTGAAGGAGATTACTTTACACCTCATCCACTCATACTCATACAAGTGGGTGAGTAAGAAGGAGACAGAATATTTTATACATTGTGATGACTGGGCAGCATAGTTTTATCAGGTGCAGATATAGAAATTATTCATATTAACAGGAGCATAATAGATATCTGATATGTACACATTGCTGTAGACCACCCACCACCAAACCATCACCAACCAGCAAGGCCCATGACCTCAACCATATTCCATCTGTGTTAAATAAATATAATATGGAGAGTCTACTGATGGGAAGACTTATATTTTAAAAAGTTGTATATCTAGAACATACCTTAAAGGTGTAATTCAGAAGATATTTTTCTAAAGCTGTATCCGGTGTTGGTGCACAACACTAAGAAAACAGGATGCAGAAAAAGTAAATGTCATTATAAACATGAGACATCTCTGTTCTCAAACATCATTCACCAAAATGACCTCACAGACCGTTGGGAATATTCATATCTAACTGATCTACTCTTGTAGATTATGTTACACCTCTTCCATTCATACGTATACAAGTAAGTGGAAGGGAGTTCTATGAATCCAGGAAAAGAAAGAAAACGGGAGACAGTATATTTCGGTCATTGTGACGACTGAACAGGATAGTTTTCTCAAGGTCAGATATAGAAATGACCCATATTAGCAGACAGATAATAGAGATCGGATGTTTGCATCTGGTACCTGAGAAGTACTGGATTTCATCTTTGCTCCAGCCCTCCCTCCACCCAGCTCGCTGTTGGTGTAGACCACCCACCGCTAACAAGCCCCATCAACCTCAACCATATTCAATCTGTGAAGAGTCCGCTGATGGGAAGATTTATATGTTTAGAAAGCTGTATACCTAGACAATACTTACCGCCAAGCTGGAATCCAAATGTACTCCTGGAGGTGCTGATCCGGCGCTTGGTACATCTTCCTAAGACAATCGGGGGCAGTAAAAGTAATTGTCATTACAAACATATTGTAGGAGGAAGTATATGGGTTTTAAAAATGAAAGTCTCTCAACACATGGCTTCAACCTCAAACATATACCATTGGTGTAAAATAAATAAATATAAAATGAAGAGTCCGCTGATGGGAAGACTTATATCTGTAGAAAGTTATATATGTAGAAAATACCTCCGAGCTGGAGCCCATATAAAATACCCGCGGTGGTGACTGCGGTCTTGATACACTCTCCTAAGACAACCGGGAACATAAAAAGTAAATATGGTTAACCCCAGATATGTGATGCTCGCCTATACAGTCTGTCCTATTTCCTAAATAAGTTGCATCTACCATTAACTTATACAAGTTGAGAATGTTACATTTTAGCAGATACACAGATCACGCCGGGGTTCTCCTTTAAAAATTGCCATCTTAATTGCCAGCAGCACCTAGTCCCAGATGTGACTGTATGCAGGGGCCCCCGGCTCCCCTAAGTATGACAGCGTTATTACGTCACGTCCAGGGGCCTCCCTGCACACACTGCGTGAACAGGTGCTGGACACAAGAGAGACGAAAAAAGAGAGAAACCCTAAAATAATTATATCATTAAGGGGGCACTATTATAATTTATAATCATCAAGGGGGCACTAATAATAATTAATATCATTTAGGGATTAATTATGAACAACAAGGGGGCAATCATTTTAATTACACTTATCCAGGGGACTGGATTTCATTTTTTGTCTTACCACACCACACAGTTTGATGTTGCTGTAGACCACCCACCATCACATCACCACCAGGACCTATGGCTTCAACCTCAACAATATACCATTGGTGTAAAATAAGTAAATATAAAATGAAGAGTCCACTGATGGAAAGACTTATATCTTTAGAAAGTTATATATGTAGAAAATACCTCCGAGCTGGAGCCCACATAAAATCCCTGTGGTGGTGACTTCGGGCTTGATACACTCTCCTAAGACAACCGGGAAAATAAAAAGTAAATGTCATTACAAACATACTGTAGGAGGGAAACAAATGAATGACTCTCAATACAAAGGAAAGCCAGTGAATTGGAATAACAAGGACAGAGGTTACTAGAGACTATTAATACATTTCAACTTTGAATTTAAGTGATGAAATTTACATGATACTGGTATAAAAATGACTGCTGATTCATACCACAGGCTCTTTGCAAAATGGATGTTAAAGAACCATTGGTGGGAATAACTGGTACCTGGACCACTACCTGGTGAGGATCATGTTAGGGAAACATGAGAACCTTGAAGAGGAGGCTCATATAGGGCCTGATTCAAGTCCGAACGCAACTTGCACCTAACTTGCTCTTAAGAAAAGATCACGGAACCCATATTCAAATCCAAGCGGACATCAAGATGTGTTTCAGTTTGAATCTGGGTGTAAGTGCAATCTGCCTAAACGTTACATGTTGTACATTAACAGAGCACAGCGCAGTATACACACAAGCGTATGTGCAATATAAGGTATTTAAATAAAGCCTAGAAAAAAAATGATGAACAACTCTAAACAGTATAATCATATTTATATTTTTTTTACATTAAATACATAAATCAAGATCTCCTTAATGCATATTGTACATACAATGGGCCTGATTCGTTAAGGAAAAGAAAATAAGTAAAAAAAGGAGTAACATTGCATCTTGGCAAAACCATGTTGCCTTGGAGTGGGAGGCAAATTTAAAATGTCATGGTAGATTTATAGTTGGGGTTGGGCATGTCCTAGATCAACTTTAAATTTCAGTGTAAAATTAAAGCTATCAAGTATTTGTGTGTTACATGAAAAACAGCCAGTATTTATCTTATGTGCTAAATAATAACCCTATTTTCACCCCTTGCATTGTAACATGGTTTTGTCCAGGAGAAAAACCTTGCCACCATTGTTCCCTTATGTGTTGTAGGCAGTCGTAAGTGTCATTTGCTTTGGACATGAATTACATGCAATTGCGTTAATTGGAGTAAAGTCCGTTTTGGAGCAAGCGCAGGTCTATTTCACGCAAGATAAGTCTGAACATGAATCTGGCCCATAATATTACATGTACATCTTTATACATAGAAGAGACTAAAATCTTTGGCGTTGTTAGGGGAGGATGGTAAAGGGTGCCCATGAGGGTGTGGCCACGCACCCATTGTGATGTGACCACACCTCCATTTATGGACGCACTGCTGCAAACTGTGTTTTGTTTTGATTCGGGGATTGCAAAAGTTGGGAGGCATGGAATAAAGACTGAATATTACTTATAATATAACTAAAATGTAACAATATTACAACATAAGCGCATTGTCACATGTGTTGAAGCTTAACCTGTGCCTCAATTTAGAATTGAACAACGATCTTCCATATATAATATAGTAGACAAGACATTTTACCTCAGCGATGGAATGTCCAGCGATGTTTTCCTTATTCCTCCGGGAGGTGTCATTGGGATCTCCAACGAGGGTCTCCATTACAGCTTCTGGCACTGGGGAGACAAGAATATTCATTATCAGCTAATATATTCTCAATGATGGGTGACTTTGTTTTACTATAAATTATCATTAATTTACCCATGGTATTAGCAATATAAAATCTGTTAAACATGTTCCTTATGTGTCTGATCTTCATCCATGTGTTTGTTCATTATCCCTGTTTTGTGCCTTTCACCCTTAGTTCCTCCCCAGTTGTCTCTTATGTGCGTTCCTTTGTGTGCAATAGCTCCCTCTTGTGTGTAGATCCAGTCTGCACCGTCTGACACTCAGGAGGGATAAGGGACTTTCAATTTGAACATCGCTTCTGTGAAATTTTCCGATTAGAATGTGGCCTATGCCGATAGAGAGTCCATAACTGATCTACATGGAAAAGCTAGCTACCGCGGCATAACCGTGGACCTTGGCTAGTACATGAGTCCCATTAATTATTATTACTATCGTAGTTGATATGTAATATAACACAGTGATCGGCAGAACAGGTATTGGGAAAAACAGAGTATACAAAATACAGGGACATACAAAGTAGACAAACATGACCACATCTTGATGGGGCGTGGTCAAGGCACAGTGAGGGCGTGGTCATTAGCTATCGCCCTTATCCCAACATTCCCACAAGCTGGACAAATATGTCCCCGGGCAGGATAGTGGACTCTTCTGCTGAAATTGGGACATTTGGGAGGTAACTACCATACTGCTTATCAATTGTGGTGAAACTATACCATAAACAAGGAAAAAACACATACTGAGAGGCATTGGCGCAAACATGATATAGGGAGGAAAATATATCTTACCAGAAAAAGCCCATATCCAGTTGGAGGAAATCTGCTATTTTATATATGTAAAGCAGCTCCCATATAATATTTAGTGATAACGTTAAAAAATTGTCACCGGATTATAGCATCAGTCATAGAAAACGGGGCCATAATCTGTTAATAAACACACAAATGGAGCCATAATTTGCTGACAATCATAGAAAACAAACTACCCTGCAATCTCTGCTGTCAGGGCCCGGAGCAGTTCTTCTCTTACCCCTTACTGGCAGTTTGCTCTCCTACAGCCAGAGACCAGGGCAGGACCGGAAGGTGAGCGCTATCTGTCTGTAACAGAACATGCTGACAGCGGCTTCAGGACTCAACAAGTTACATCGGACTTACATGAAAGATGGGGGATGGGGGGTGCTGGGTGTACCACTGGGTGCCCTAAATGTCCGTATTAAATTCTTGTTTGATATTACCACTGGGTTCCCCGCCCTAACGAACACATTTATATTTTTCTTACATCTGGAAGAACTGCGGATGACAGGTTTGTCTTCACTCATTTTTCTGTCTCTTGTCAGACTTAGCGATCAATCTGTTGTTAGGAAAATTATTCAAAACATGGTTACTTTCAGAGCTCTTCATTATTTAATAAAAAAAGTTACTAAAAGCAGGTCTCAAAAAATGTGTCCCAAAGGTACTGGGTCTAATTCATTAAGGAAAGAAAAGCAAAATAAATGAGTAACTTTGCACCTTGGCAAAACCATGTTGCATTGGAGAGTGAGGTAAATTTAGGGGTAGGGCATGTCCTAGTTCAGCTTTAAAATTCGGTGTAAAAATAAAGCTATCAAGTATTTGTTTGCTACATGAAAAAACAGCCAGTATTTAACTTATATGCAAAATAATAAACTCATTTGCACCCCTTGCATTTTAACCTGGTTTTGTCTAGGATCAAATATAGTCCTTTATTGCTTTGTTCTCCTTAATGAATCAGGCCCACTGTGTTTAAATGTATTCTACACTTTACCCCCAACCTTGTCTTGTCTCCCCTCGCTCATCCTTCTCCCCTCACCCCATTACTTCCTCATCCTTTCAAATCTCTGTTACTTTCCACTCACCCCCTTTCTCTCCATCCATCTTTGGTTCTCTATCACGGGGGGCTCAAGATGGACTAAAATCATTTTGTTAGTTCTGGATTAGTTTAGTTCACATTGGGGCTAATGCACATGGGCACCATTACAGTCCTGTAGATTCACTCTTTTATTATATACAGGTTAATCTGCTGCTCCCCCTGTGACCCCACAAGTGGGCTTACCTGAATAAAGGGCTGGAGACTATCACTAGGGCCCATAGAACGTCAGACCTGGTGTAGGAAATGCACAAGGCACTAACTGGGGCATTTTTTATTAGCTATGGGGCATTTTTGGCTTATACATTATTTGCTGCACTTTGATTGTTCTCATTAGATTGTAAGCTCTCTCCCTACCCTTGGTTTTTATATTGGCTTTTATTTTATCTATATTGTATGTACCTGTTTCATGTATGACATGTTTTACTCACTAATCTGTAAAGCACAGTTGGCCTTAAAAATTTATAATAATAATAATAATAATAATAATAATAATAATAATACACATTTTCTGTAAAACCATTTTAGAAAATGTTCCCCTTTGTGTTCACCTTTCAATTCTTAGAGATATTTGGGTTTAAAATCAGGTCCAAGTTTTCATACTTATACTGTACTGTAAATATTGTTACCAGGTTAAAGCCATTAACACAGGGCTTAGAGATGGGTAAACCAGGAATACACAGACTGTAAATTATTCTCACCCCCTGAATATATCCCATTTATAATATAATCCCCGTCCCAGTCTTGTTACATTACCTGTGGAGATGACTGATGCTCTGTTTGAAATTCAAGTGTAAACAGCTGTTTCCAACCAATCAGATTGAAGAGAATTCTGTGACATCACCAACCCAGGTAGCTCAGTGCCCAGTAATCCCTGATCAGCCATTGGTTGAGAGCTGTGTAACTGTAAATGGCCATATGTATGACAGCCCTATGTCTTAGTTATGTACATATGTGTAACATGGATGAACTGTGTGAATCATGGGGAATTACTTGTGAATCTGCCAATCTATTAGGTCAAACACAATCTCGTTAGTCACTACTCATAGGCAAACCACAAAGTAATCTCCCCCAGTTATCTTGAATTCTGTACCTCTTAACGATTCTGATGGCAGGTAGGAGGTATCCTAATGACCAGTCAGTGCCGTAACTAGACATTTTAGTGCCCTGGGCGAGACAGGGCACCGGCGCCCCCCATCTAAGTGGGCGTGACATTTGCCGAGTGGGTGTGGCCAGCTTAATGTGGGGGTGTAGTTGGCACTTTACTGAAAAAATTCTGTTACACATATTTGCAAATGCATGAAAAGCTAAATGCATGTATATACATTTATATCTATATAGATATATGGCACTGGTTCTATATTAAAGTACAAACCAAATTATTGATATTAGAAGACAGATGGAAAATCAAAGGACATTGTCTCATGAGAGATCTTAATCAAAAAGGTACTGACAGAAGCAAAAACAGGATATTTTATAGGGGAGAATACATGATTTTTATAGAGGTGGAAATCAACTTTTCCTTTCACCAAAACAATCTGAATCATATTGGATGTATATAATCTGCTAAATTCTACATTTACTATCAGTAGCAAGCATTAGAGACAAATCCTCTATAAGAAAGTCAGTGCAACTTCATATTTTGCTCACTAAATCCTGTCTGGAGGGGAGATCCCAGGCACATACAGCTCCCTCCACTACCCTCCGTTTCCTATCACTGTAATATCTGTAACAAAGATCTACAAAAGTCACAACCTTACCGTGCGGGATATACAGGGGACACTTTGGTAAGTTGTGTATCCGGGAATTGTGAGTAAGTTGTGTATCCGGTAAGTTACAATTCATTCAGGGCATCAGAAGCAGTGGAACGCATGTGCGTTCCACCGAAAACAGGAAGTTCGGCATTTGGAACGCAAATGCGTTCCAAATGCCGAACTTCCTGCTTTCGGTGGAACGCACTTGCGTTCCACTGAACTGCTTCTGATGCCCTGAATGAATTGTTGCTTAAATTAGAGCGTGGTTTCTTCTGGGCACAGAGGCAGGTAACGGGCGGCTGCGCCCCCTTGGGCTTGCGCCCTGGGCGGTCGCACCGCCCGCACCGCCGTCGTTACGGCTCTGTGACCAGTCTATGGGTAACCTGCATTAGGACCTTACACCAGACTACAATAATCACCTTGGCAAGTGCTTACCCAGTGTGCCAAAATCAAACATTCTCATGTGTAACGTTCTAATGTAAACTGCAGCATTAAATATAGTTCTTGTAAAAATATGATAGTGACTGTTTCCCACTAAGCTTGTTACTTACTGTCATAGGAAATTAAATCAATGGCAGAAGTAGCTACATGAAGATATGCTTCATGTAAAGTATTTGACATTACTCAAATATCTATTTTCCACATTACTTTTTAATTGGATTTTTACATGTATTTGGGTTTAAAATCAGGTCCACATTCTTTTTATACTTATACTGTACTGTAAATATTGTTACCAGGTTAAAGCCATTAACACAGGGCTTAGAGATGGGTAAACAAGGAATACACAGACTGTAAATTATTCTCACCCCCTGAATATATCCCATTTATAATATAATCCCCGTCCCAGTCTTGTTACATTACCTGTGGAGATGACAGACGCTCTGTTTGAAATTCAAGTGTAAACAGCTGTTTCCAACCAATCAGATTGAAGAGAATTCTGTGACATCACCAACCCAGGTAGCTCAGTGCCCAGTAATCCCTGATCAGCCATTGGTTGAGAGCTGTGTAACTGTAAATGGCCATATGTATGACAGCCCTATGTCTTAGTTATGTACATATGTGTAACATGGATGAACTGTGTGAATCATGGGGAATTACTTGTGAATCTGCCAATCTATTAGGTCAAACACAATCTCGTTAGTCACTACTCATAGGCAAACCACAAAGTAATCTCCCCCAGTTATCTTGAATTCTGTACCTCTTAACGATTCTGATGGCAGGTAGGAGGTATCCTAATGACCAGTCTATGGGTAACCTGCATTAGGACCTTACACCAGACTACAATAATCACCTTGGCAAGTGCTTACCCAGTGTGCCAAAATCAAACATTCTCATGTGTAACGTTCTAATGTAAACTGCAGCATTAAATATAGTTCTTGTAAAAATATGATAGTGACTGTTTCCCACTAAGCTTGTTACTTACTGTCATAGGAAATTAAATCAATGGCAGAAGTAGCTACATGAAGATATGCTTCATGTAAAGTATTTGACATTACTCAAATATCTATTTTCCACATTACTTTTTAATTGGATTTTTACATGTATTTGGGTTTAAAATCAGGTCCACATTCTTTTTATACTTATACTGTACTGTAAATATTGTTACCAGGTTAAAGCCATTAACACAGGGCTTAGAGATGGGTAAACCAGGAATACACAGACTGTAAATTATTCTCACCCCCTGAATATATCCCATTTATAATATAATCCCCGTCCCAGTCTTGTTACATTACCTGTGGAGATGACAGACGCTCTGTTTGAAATTCAAGTGTAAACAGCTGTTTCCAACCAATCAGATTGAAGAGAATTCTGTGACATCACCAACCCAGGTAGCTCAGTGCCCAGTAATCCCTGATCAGCCATTGGTTGAGAGCCGTGTAACTGTAAATGGCCATATGTATGACAGCCCTATGTCTTAGTTATGTACATATGTGTAACATGGATGAACTGTGTGAATTATAGGGAAGTGAAGCCATGACCTGAATGGTTATGTTATAAAAAAACTATCTATATATTGGCATAAGACTACTTAGTGGGGTATTTCTCATTGTTGTGTGTGAAACAAGAAGAATTTTTACTTTTCCCCCACATTGTTTTTTTATGTTTCACTAGAGATGAGCGGTACGGAGATAGAATTAGATAGACAGGAATTTTAGGGTACAGAGTCGAATTGAGACATGACTCAGTGTCTTGCTCCAAATTCCGATCTGAAAATGAGGCAAAATGTCATTTCATGTAAAATGTCAGATCTCGTGAGTATTGGATCGATATCTTCAATGTATAGCCGTCCTTCCTGTTCTCAGCTGCCATTTAGAAGTGGAAGCAGATGGGTATATTATTTAACTATTTAAGAGTTAACAAAAACTATTCTTTCTTAATTTTAAAATCAAAGATGTTTAAATCTGATGACAGTAGTGCCAGGGGCAGTATCAGCGACATCTGAAATATTTAGTGGGGAAAAATAGGGAACTGTTTGATTGTGAGCAGCACCCCCCCTCCCCCCACAAACAAAATGCATATACTGTATATATATATATATAATATATATATATTTATATATGTTGCTTTTACAATCTAAAAGTTTGTCTGTGAAGGTAATTGTGTGTGAGGGGCAGCATCACATCTGTCCTAGTGAGCGGCTATATGGCAGGGTGCGGTGAATGACCTGACACTGTGTATTATACACAACCCAGTGGGCTGTCACAGTTATATAGTCTTTTGTTTGACCAGTGACGCTTGTCACAAATCTGTAGCTAAGTGGACAGTCGGTACAATGAAATTTTCTAGGGACTGAAGGACTTTTTGTTTAACCTCACAGTACAGCAATTGCTGTTAAGCAGAAATAAGATTGTGATGGAATTTGGTAACGTGGACACATGATCTCAACTAATCGGTTATAACCTGGTTATATTTGCGCAGGCCAACTGAAAGCAGCCTCTGTTCTCACACACACACAATCCACATACAATGTGCTAAAATAACAGTTTTAAAGAGTCAACTGTGAAATAATATATATATATTCTTTCCATCTTGATGTATGTCTTCCACAAATTCCAGAAATTTGCAGTGATCAAAGTAACTTTCAGATTTCTGGCATTCACCACGATTATGGTCACATAAAAAAAGTGAAAAGAAAAAATCGTATCATAGCGTAACATATAATATGTGGTTACACCGAAAACCACTAAATATCCCAAGGATCCAGTGGGGGTTGATAATTACGACAAAAACACCACGTGATGGGTGTTCTCAATCCCCTATTGGATATACACTTACAAGAGTTCAACCTTGAATCAATATAAGCCAATATTTGTATTATACATTGCTTTTATGCTTCTTTGGTGCCTTGTCAGGTCAGTTGTCACTTGTCTTTTGAGCACCTATCATAAAGGAGATCCAGTAAGAGGACAAGATTCCAGGAGGATATCCATGTATACATATTGGCTTATATTGATTCAAGATTGAAATCTTGTAAGTCTACTACTGTCTTATATCACTGAGGTAGTATCAGTACAAAGTAACATGATAGTATAATGTGGGCAGCGTGTCTTGAATTTGGTTCCAAGTCACCCTAACAAAATAATAACATTAGTTTAGCCATTTATTTTTTATTTTGATAAAATGTACATACGAGGACAAACTTTTAAGAGCTAATTTCTCTTGTGGTTACTCGTTAACAATTCATATGAATGTGTACACATCTAACAACAAGATCATCCTAGGGGGGAATTCAATCGGCTTCTGCACTATCACCGTTGATAACAGTAATTTGAACCCGGACGTCTGCTCGCTGCTCCCTGAGCAAAACAAACAGCGTTAAAACTTACCGCACTAGCGGTAATAATGTGCAGTATTACCGTAGTAACAGTAATAGTGCACAGGCCGTGTTACTTTCAAACATCTCCACCTTTTCTAACCCACAGTTTAGTAAATATACCCCAATGAGTGTGGTGGTCCCGCCAGCCCCTGGATCACTCACCCCCTCCTGGGTCCTCCACTGCTGGGGGAGAGCCTTGGCTGGCATAGAAATTACAGGTAAAATACAGACTTGATATACTAAAGATTGAGATGTTTTGGAGAAAGTATAGCAGGCAAAATAATAAAGATGCTGTAATATTAATGGTGAAAGAAATAACTTCTTTATAACAACCCTTCACTCTCCAATATACAAAAAAAAAAATCTGCTTTCAGTATGTTGTTTACATCACATTATGTATTGGTTACAAAATATTCAAATATATATTACAAAGCTCAGCTGTCTGTAGTATGTAACAGCGCACACAAATGTCTGATAACGTCCATTTACAATATCAGGTTATATATTCCACTTGCTGGTCCTCATCATAACAAGTGACAACACAACTATCACTCTTCGCGTTAAATTCATCAGGTGGGATAATAACATGAAGTTCAGGAGTAGAAATAAAATAATTAAACTGTTTTTATTATGTTTCTTGTGTACTCCTTCGTTAATATCGCTTGATGAACGGATACTTTAAAGAAGAAAACACATAACAGTCCGCTCCAGAACGTGTCCTTTTACCCTCTGGAGCGCAGCTCTGGGAGAAGTAAGTCACAAGCACTATGTGAACTGTCCGGTAAACAGATGAGCTTTCAGCAGGGTCCTGCAGTTAGAGACCATACATGACAGACAGACAGACATTCTGTGAAGATTTCCAGGGGCAGCATTCAAGAAGGGTCGAAGTCCTGAGAGCAGAGGTAACCTAGGAAAAATAAAGCGTCAACGTGAGCAGAGGGTGGGTACGTACAGATTGTGATAATAGATATAACAAGTGGAAATGGATTGGCCAGCTCTAAATACTTTTGCAATGAAAAGATAATTAAAATGGAAAACAAGATGATTTCAGTAGCAGAACAGTAATTAATGATGGAGAGTAGGGAGGTTATTCCTGCAGCGACTATTTGAATGGACTGTAGGGTACCAAGATATCATTACAGCAAGATGGAGGTTGCAGCAGTCTGGATGGTATGTAACAAAAATTGCTTTGTAGTACAAGAAAAAATGCATTTGTAGCTGTACAAAAGGACTCACCGTCCACACATCCAGTGCCCAGTGGGGGCTTATATATACCCAGTAACCCCCACCTGACCCAGGCCCCTTAAGGAAACATGAAGCTGCCCCAACACTAACAAGTAGCCATTCCAACTTGCTAAACCTATCTTCCAGCACTGTGCACTACAGAGCACTGTGAAGCAGTGACGGCCATTCCTGCAATCACTACCTGGGAACATCTGTAGCGTCTATACCTAGGTCCCGCAGAGTTACCCAGCATTGTGAAGGGGGGGGGGGGGGGGGCACTTAATCTAAACTGAAGGCCTAACAGGAGAGAAGAGTATAGAGCAGGAGGAGTGTCGGTGAACTTCTAGGATGTCTTAAATGGCCCTTTCGCCTGTTCCCTACAATATACTACAGTGGTTCCTGGTATCCCCAATTAATGCCTGAAGTATACCAAAACTTAAAGTTATGGATAAGTGAGAAGGCTGAAGTACGCCACCTAAAAACAGTGCATTGAAATCTGGATGTATTGTTATTTTTGTGAGATAATTGAGGTGTCTTATGTACAGTTTGTGACAAAAGCAATTATATTAATGGCCTGTAATGATAATATCATCTAACTAAACTCTGACTAGATACAGTTAAAAAAAGAAAACCCCAACATCTATGGCAATAATGATCTCTGTATTATTATCTCATTCACTGCTAAGGATCTACTCCTCTTTCAAATAAAAGGCGCCTCTTTCATTTTGAAGTAAGAGAGGTGTCAGGATTGAGGCAGCGGGGCCTGTGAGGTAAAAGCTGGTGGGCAGCAGTGAGACACGATTGTGGGCAGGAGGCCTGTCAGGGAAAAGATCATGTAATACGTGTCATGGGGAATATCTGAGAAAAGTTAGCAAGTGTTGTCAGGTTATTGTTGTTTGAGGAGGGGCCGTGTGGGGAAGAAACTTCTCCTTCACATGCCCCCTCTGCCCACATGCTTTAGTCACACATGTCCCCTCTGCCCTCATGCTTTAGTCACACATGTCCCCTCTCTGCCCAGCACCTTTAGTCACACATGCCCCCTCTGCCCAGCACCTTTAGTCACACATGTCCCCTCTCTGCCCAGCACCTTTAGTCACACATGCCCCCTCTCTGCCCAGCACCTTTAGTCACACATGTCCCTCTCTCTGCCCAGCACCTTTAGTCACACATGTCCCCTCTCTGTCCAGCACCTTTAGTCACACATGTCCCCTCTCTGCCCAGCACCTTTAGTCACACATGTCCCCTCTCTGCCCAGCACCTTTAGTCACACATGTCCCTCTCTCTGCCCAGCACCTTTAGTCACACATGTCCCCTCCCCATCACCTTTAGTCACACACGCCCCCTCTGCCCACATGCTTTAATCACACATGTCCCCTCTCTACCAAGCACATTTAGTCACACATGTCCCCTCTCTGCCCAGCACCTTTAGTCACACATGCCCCCTCTCTGCCCAGCACCTATAGTCACACATGTCCCCTCTCTGCCCAGCACCTTTAGTCACACATGCCCCCTCTCTGCCCAGCACCTATAGTCACACATGTCCCCTCTCTGCCCAGCACCTTTAGTCACACATGTCCCCTCTCTGCCCAGCACCTTTAGTCACACATGTTCCCTCTCTGCCCAGCACCTTTAGTCACACATGTCCCCTCTCTGCCCAGCACCTTTAGTCACACATGTCCCCTCTCTGCCCAGCACCTTTAGTCACACATGTCCCCTCTCTGCCCAGCACCTTTAGTCACACATGTCCCCTCTCTGCCCAGCACCTTTAGTCACACATGTCCCCTCTCTGCCCAGCACCTTTAGTCACACATGTCCCCTCTGCCCAGCACCTTTAGTCACACATGTCCCCTCTCTGCCCAGCACCTATAGTCACACATGTCCCCTCTCTGCCCAGCACCTTTAGTCACACATGTCCCCTCTCTGCCCAGCACCTTTAGTCACACATGTCCCCTCTCTGCCCAGCACCTTTAGTCACACATGTCCCCTCTCTGCCCAGCACCTTTAGTCACACATGTCCCCTCTCTGCCCAGCACCTTTAGTCACACATGTCCCCTCTGCCCAGCACCTTTAGTCACACATGTCCCCTCTCTGCCCAGCACCTATAGTCACACATGTCCCCTCTCTGCCCAGCACCTTTAGTCACACATGTCCCCTTTCTGCCCAGCACCTTTAGTCACACATGTCCCCTCTCTGCCCAGCACCTTTAGTCACACATGTCCCCTCTCTGCCCAGCACCTTTAGTCACACATGTCCCCTCTCTGCCTAGCACCTTTAGTCACACATGTCCCCTCTCTGCCCAGCACTTTTAGTCACACATGTCCCCTCTCTGCCCAGCACCTTTAGTCACACATGTCCCCTCTCTGCCCAGCACTTTTAGTCACACATGTCCCCTCTCTGCCCAGCACCTTTAGTCACACATGTCCCCTCTCTGCCCAGCACCTTTAGTCACACATGTCCCCTCTCTGCCCAGCACCTTTAGTCACACATGTCCCCTCTCTGCCCAGCACCTTTAGTCACACATGTCCCCTCCCCATCACATCACTACTTCTTACCTTTCCTCCACTACACAGGAACAGGAAGTTATCCAGCAGCAGCTCCTGCACTGTGTACCATGTGACTACAGCAGTCACATGACCTCGTGATGTCACAGAATTATCTGAAAGGGATTTAGCTTCTAACACCTAGTAATGAACGTAGCATATAGCTGACTAGCAGTAATGTTATCACTAGAGTAAAATAGGTTATTACTGTATTGTCCTTAATGTAGAACAGCGGCGGCCATTCTCCTTTAGTCTCCCAGACATAATACAGCTGATACAGTTATGTACCAGTGACGTTCCAGAGGGGGCGTGGTCACATACTCTTGCAGGAGCCATTTTACAACCTGGAGAGCAGCTTTAACTCATTCATATATAACAACAACATCCAGGACCTGTACAAGGCTGAGGTAATATCTTCTAACAATATATTATTATTATGCTGAGAGCAGAGATATGAAGGATTATTATACAGAGGAGTCTGTATAGGGAGACATTACAGCTCATATAAAATGCTGTTTATAATGGGAGATTATTATTATATAGAGGAGAGGGATGTTGTAATTACTATATATGCAGAGGGATGTGACAGCTCCCAGCACACACACTGTTTATAATGGGTGATTATTATTATTATTATTATTATTATTATTATTATTATTATTATATAAAGGATAATAATCTATATAGTGATATATAAAGAGTAATAAGACAGTTCCCAGCACACGCACTGTTTATAATGGATGAATATTATAGAAAGGATAATAATCTATATAGTGATATATAACAAGGAATAAAACAGGTCCCATCACACACACTGTGAGCTGTAAAGAAGTAAAAAATTAGTAGGTACAAAGCGTCCCATCCAATCCCGTTTTCAATGTATCATAGTAGAGCGGGTGGGTCCCAATCCTGTTGAGAAAATGGTCTGGTCACTACACTTGCATAATGTGAGTCTGTAAAAGTCTAGGTTGCACGGTCTAATGACGTCGTGCAGGTTCCCTGTTTGTTGGAAAGTCAAGGGTTTCTTAGATTGAGTAAGGAACTGCCCCACCGTTCTAACCCCCGCGTCATTCTAGATAGTGAATAGCTAGGCAGCCTCTCCATTCTAAAAACTAGGGTTCCCAAATAGAGGAAGATGGATAGATAAGTAAGGTTTTAGTTTCAATGTATGTATGATGTGCCACAATTTTCTAGTGGACATAAAATGGTGGTTGTCAAGAACTGTCGCTGATACCTTGTGGTCATGTAGATGTAGGAAAGCAGTCAATTTTAGGCCAGGGAGGAAATTTTGTTCTGGTGAGGTATCCGCATAGGTGTCAGACCCTTGTATCAAATCCCTCCGGTACTGAAGTTGAGCAGCCTGATTATAGAGTTCTATATTGGCCAAATGAAATCCAGCATTAGTCCTGGGTTGTTAAAGTTTCAATAGCCCAATTCTTGATTTTTTTCCCCCAAATGAAGTTTTGAAATACTCTACAAGTCTAGGGGAGGATTTCATCTTAAGTAAATTTGCTCTACCCATTAAGTAAAGACAAAGATGACCCCAGCCCTCAACCTCGTTACTAGGTTCCCAACAACTTTCGAGATATGATGTTGATAGAAGAGACCAAGGTTCTTAGAAAGTTCTATACCTAGATATGGGATAGTGCTTTACGCCAATTTAATTGCTATGTTTCTAGCCAAGTAGCGTCAGGTAAAGCAAGGATCAGGTATAATGCCAGGGATTTATCAAACGGACAGCTTGATAAATACAACACGGACGCCCCGAAATACAGTATGTAGGTCTCAAGCATAGGATCAAGTACTAGGTTGAAGAGTAAGGGTGACATGGGGTAGCCCTAACGTGTACCCCTCGTCATGGGTGCCGCCTCTCCAATCAGGCCATTGATTAGTAGAGAGGTGGTTGGGCAAGAATAGAAAAAGCTTATGGCCCTGAGTCATTAAGGCAGCATACAGAGCGCATCGTGCAGTTGTTCTCAACGTTACGTAAATCATCTCTGCGTACTCCTGGAGTCGGCAAGGAGCGGATCTCAGGATACGTGTGGTGATGACTATGGGCGTAGGGTCACTCTGCTGTACTAGACCAGACACTGCAGGATGCGTACAATACATATGTGGAATATGAAATCTCAAAAGAACCGTAGACCGCCGTAACTGTCATTTGCGTTGGCATACGCAGCGGACTTGCTTTCGTTGACGGCCGAGTGTCCTCGTTCTGGGCATGCGCAGAAGGGAAATGCGTATGATACACACAAATAACAGAGATACGTTCCTTAATGACTCAGGCCCTATCAGAGCAGTGAAATATTCTCTGAATGCCCCACGTTTGTGTACCTCATACATATAGGGCCAGGATACTGCATCAAACGCCTTATTGGCGTCCAGGCTAAGTAGTATATTCTTGGAAGGATATTGTAAGGACGAGGAGGCCACCGCCACGATGGCTTATACATATTTCAATCACCGAGTGATGGGAAAATAGACTGTAAACGAGTGGCCATGATTTTAGCCAGCAGCTTAATATCCAAATTAAGTAGTGTGATAGGGCCATAGGAGGCCATGGATTGTGGGTCTTTTCCTCAGTTTCAATATTAGCGTAGTGAATGCTTTATTAAAATTAGGAATGGATTTTGATTTTTAAATTAGTGCAACCCCAATGGGACTGTGCTAGGTTATGTTTTACTCACTGGAGTTGTACGATTTACTACACTGTTCAAACTGCTGAAATACCAACTCTGATTAAAATGAGTTACAGGTTTTGCTGTGTTTTTAGTTGTAAGTTTTACAATTATAGAATGTTTCCACTTTCCTGGACTTTTTAAATGTGCAAAATGGACAAGAAGGGCTAGTTTTACAAATCCAACCCCTGTCCTACCTGTAAGTGATTTCCTATATGGACTGTCTAGTAGAATGTATCTAGCACTTACTTCTCCTATTATCTTCCGTAGGTTGGCCATTCTGAGTCCTCTGTCTACTACAAGAACCCACTTTAAACTTGTCTTTAAAGGTGAACCCACTGAAGGTTTGGGTGATAGGTGAGCCCACTGAGCTGCAGTAGATGTAAATGCTATATACACTCTACTTTCCTGTATATATGAAATAGTTACATATAGGATATTGGTTGTATTTGTAAAATATACTATTATTGTATTGTAGTTAACTCCTAAAAATTCCAAATACATGGAGCTTCATATTTTTTTCTCCAATTCAATACACAGGATTGCACCATAGTGATACAGAGATTTGGTGGTCCACCCTCCAGTGTGTCAGGAGTATTGAGCAGGACCCAGAGCCCCATCACGGTGCCTCCACCTCACTCACTGATACATGAGGAAAACAATGACAAGAAAATCCTGGAACTGCCCAACAAGATCATTCAGCTGGTGACTGGAGAGGTGACTGCTTGGAATGGGACATAATACAGTAACACTAGGTGATGTGTCTGCATGATGACTGTATCATTGGGTGTATCAGGTTCCTATAAAGTGTTGGGATGTCACTGTCTTTTTCTCCATGCAGGAGTGGACGTATTTAAGAGGGCAGAAGAATCTTTTCAAAGACGTAATGATGGAGAATCACTGGATTCTCAAATCACTGGGTAAGAGGAGATTTTCATTTATTGTAGGGGAGAGAGCAGTTTTGAAGGCCACCTAGATACACATCATCTGATAATCACATATAAACAATGTATTCACTCAGTGTATGTTTCCTACAGATGGATCCAGTAACACAAATACCACAGAGAGATGTCCGTGTCCTCTTTATTCACAGGATTGTACACAGGAAAATCACAGTAGTCCACAGGTAGGTGACATATTAGGGTCTCGCCAAATACTAAAGTGAATTTTCCAATATATGATCTGTAAAAAAAAAAAAACTTGTGTGAGTCATATACACTGACATTCCTCTGTCTCATCATAAATGATTAAATCAGTTATTATTAAATATATTTGTATTGTTTTGTGGGCTGTTTAGGATGACGTCATGACTGGTATTAAATTAGAATTTATAGAGGGAAGGAAAGAGACGTATGTGAGGGGTGATCAGCAGTGTAAGGAGGAGGAAATCAGCATAGGTGAGTAATAAACACTTATTACAGACAAGAGTCACATATTCTCCTTGTATAAACAATGTAATCAGTCACTGTGTGTTTCCTACAGATGGATCCAGTAACAGAAATACCCCAGAGAGATATCTCCGTACTCTTTATTCACAGGAGTTTCAGGTAGATGACATTTTAGGGTCTTGCCAAATACCTAAATGCCAAAGTGATTTTATTATATTATCTGTAAAAAAACAGCGTGGATCTTATACTCTCATATTCTTCTGTTTCATCTCACATTATTAAATCAGATATTATTTATTATAATATTCTTAAAGGGGTCGTGTCCTGGACATGCATGGAGTACAAGTATGCTTGCTACGTTCTCCATCCTAAAATTCCTGCATTTATCCTCCATTTTGAGTTTGCTGGTTTATTTGGACTCTGTCTAGTCCTGGAGCTTACTTACCCCTCTTGGCATCCTCTGGGGTACTTCTCCTGATCCGCAGCTGCCGCGCTGCTCTTCAAGACCCCAGCCTGGTGTGCGGAGGCTGCTACCTGAGCGGACCCGCTGCAGCCTGACTCCTTGGTGGACAGCGCTTCTGCCTCTCCGTGCTGCCGGCGCTGACTGTTGGTGCGGACACCCCCAGGGACCCCTGCTGTGGTGAGACAGATCACCATACTTACCCATCACTGTCAGGTCGTCGGGTGCCGACACTTGCTCAGGCTCTTCCCTTTACTGTGTGCGACTCGAGTACATGACAATGCTGTAGACTATGCCCCTCTGCCCTGGGAGCTGGGGACGGACATTTTCTGTTCCTGTCCTGTAATCTGGGCTGACGTCTTGGTGGTGCCCTATTTTCCACCATAGAGAGCAGCGATTTGTCCTCATGCTGCACAGTTCTGTTGCTCCAAGTCAGCCTTCCATCCTGAGATACAGATTGGATCCCCAACAGCTGGGCCTCAGGCTCTGAGTGCATGCAGGTACCTCACACAGTGGCTGTAATTTGACTTATGCTATCTTGCCTGTTTGTGCTGTGATAACATCCTGGCACTTGACATCTAATATATATTACTCCTGTGGGACAGTCATTAGCTTATTTATTGAACCTTATTCCCATATCTGGATTATCCAGTTTGCCTTTTAGAAGTGGTGTCTATACTATCTTGACTCTGTCCTATGATCCTGCCTTGGGTACTTTCATGGTAAGACTTTCATACAAGTGCTTATCCATGAAATACAACACTATTATTATACCCATTCCTCTATATTGGGATGTATTTTCCTCGTTATATGATCATGCTGCTCTGGCCGGATGGCTTGACCGGTTTGCCTATTCCTCTACACCCACTGACAGTTCTGGAGAAACTCCATTATGTGTGCCCTCCCAAACTACCACTGTTCCTAATGCACCAACCTCACCTACTTACCCTGATGTCACATTGCAGCAGCTTCTACAGGCTATTGGCAGATCTGAAAATGGGCGTCGGAGAACATTGGGGCGGTGCTGGCCGACCTTTCCCTTTTCAGACATGATATGCAACAAATCCAATAGTGAGGGGCTGAAGCGGAGACTCTAGAAGATGCTACAGCACCTATGAAGGGTCAAATTGATAATTTGGAAGCTCAGATGTTGGCATGTAAGCAGACGCTTTCTTATAGTGAAGGGAGTCTCTGATGCAATAATACTCGTTTTGTGGGGCTACCTGAATAAGTGGAGGGGCCTGGTACTGAATGTTTCTTGGAGAAATGGTTAATTCAAGCTTTTGGGAAGGATTACTTTACGGCTCAGTTCGCAGTGGAGCAAGCTCATCGCATCCCTTCTTAGGCAGCTCCACCCGGGGCACCTCCCCTCCCTGTGCCTTCATAGCCAAAATCTTACATTAGAAAGACTGAAAATAACAAATACAGATGACAATAGATATCAGCTGAACAAAGTAGTGTGTGAGGCACTCCTGTCCGAGAGAGTATATCAATATAAAATCAACTTTATTGATGGTTACTTAAAAATGCGAGATAGACAGATAGCTAAATCCCACCTGGATCGGTGAATTTAAAATATACAAGTGAATAGAATTGAAATATAGTGTAAGGAGAATTAAAAATGACCCAAAAATGGGAACCGGTCAAATATTATCAAAATAGAAAACTCGTATAGTACCGTAGTTGTTAGTGATAACTAGGGTCTGGTCCTCTAATTATGTAATTATAATATGATAATTCATGGGACCATTAAGACCTGTTGTGTAGTGTCTCTCTAGAAAGAGCCTTTAGGCATTGGCAATGCACTCTGTAGCTAACATAGAATAATATAAATCTCACACAGATTGAGACATGGGCGTATGTTTATATATGAAACGCTTCCATATAGTATTTATGTGTCTCTTGTCATGTGTAGAGAAAGGGGGAAATACCAGATATATTGTAAAAAATATATATGATATTAATAGCAAGCAGTTCCATATATACTTAGTACACCATCAAAAAGGGGCATTACATATAATGGAATGCCTATAAGTGTGATGGTTACTTAATATGTATACCCAGTTTAGATATAAATAACCGGACAATTAAATTTATGTCCATGTTAATACACGTGCCACAGTATAATACACCTTTATTGTGAAAATGAATCCAATCTAATCTATTACATCATTATTGTTGGATTGCATTATAGGGTCATAATCTGCCAGAATATTAGCGATATATTGGCTCTCAAATATATCCCTTCATGCATTGGTATTGCAAAGTATATATCCAAAATTGGAAAATTCCAAATAGATCTTACTAGATTGCATTACAGGGTGATTCTTAACCTGAGTGCTATCGATGTATCCTCAGATATGTCCCTTCATATGATAGTATTACCAAATATATGGCTGGGTTTTATTAACTTCCCTACAAACCAACAGCAACAAGGTTTATGGTATGGAAGAAATAAAATACAGTGCACTTTCTGGGCATGTGTTTTAAGTATACAGGGATGTGTATAGGCTGCTTGTTGAAGGTCCCACTCGTAATGTGTACCTCCTAATGAGACAGCCTGGTATTGCCCCTAATATAAAAAAAAAAACCTAAGGTTGGTCTTCTATAGAGGAGTTGCCTATTATTTAGCAATGAAAAATAACTCTAGATTAGCGAGACACAGTCGCGGGAGATCCCGCTGATCGGCTCTCTATTTCCGGGTCTGTGACGTCATGCGTCACGTGCCCGACGTACGTTTCACCAATTTAGGCTTAGTCATGGGAAATTATTATTATTATTATTATTTAAATTTAAATTGTTATTTTCTAGATAATTCTAGTTATGAGAGCACCCCCTCTGATTATATATTATAAATAAACATATCCAAGAGGATTGTCCGGACCTTGGAGCGGATTGGTCCATCCCCCTTTTTCACTCATTAGAAAGACTGATACAACTCTGCGACCATTCCCCTCTTATATTGTCTGTAGACTTTGCCATTACCAGGGGCTCAATCTTTCTGGAACCTGAACTCTTTTAGTTACCTTTAATGGGCAAGGGACCTGATCTGGTTGCCTTGTGGGAAGAGTTCTTTGTGGATAATGCAGAAACAGTCGAACCCCCTCTTGCCTTTGACAACTGCCTAAGAACTGTGCCCCTAAATCTCCGTACTCTCACCGGTACTGAGGGTTGCAGTTACCCCTGGCAATCGCCTAAGAACTATTTCCCTAAAATCTCTAGACTCTCACCGGTACTGTGGGTTGTAGTTACCCTTGGCTACTGCCTACGTTCAGTTTCATCATCTTTACCTATCACTGTAAGTTCCGTTCCTTTCCGGACAAGTACCGGTACAGAAATCGTTGTGGATCAGGGGACTTCTCTATCAACTGTTCCTTATTTATTCCAGTGGCAATGAGTGATATATCAGTCTTGACACCATCCACTCGGTGTCTCACCGGACTCGCTTCTGCACTTCCTACTCTACGCCCTCTGTAACTCTATTCCTGGGTTCTCCCCAGCCAGTGGACATCTCACAACCTTCTGTCTGCAGCCAAGTCTGTCCCAACAGTGAACACCGGACTTTCGGAGCAGACTCCGGGTTTTGCTGTACTGGCTGGAGGGGTTCCTAACAGTTAGCACTTCTGCCTCACAGCACTGGCTGGGGTCATGAGTTTGATTTCCAACCATGACCTTATCTGTGTGGAGTTTGTATGTTCTCCCCGTGTTTGCGTGGGTTTCCGCCGGGTGCTCCGGTTTCCTCCCACACTCCATAAACATACTGGTAGGTTAATTGGCTGCTATTAAATTGCCCTTAGTCTCTCTTGGTCTGTGTGTATATTAGGGAATTTAGATTGTAAGCTCCAATGGGGCAGGTACTGATGTGAGTGAGTTCTCTGTGCAGCGCTGTGGATTTAGTGCCATCTGATATATACTGTATTATTGTCAGTCTTGATATTATTCTGTATGTTTTTGTATACCTGCATAAGTATTGGAAATTTACTAATCTTTGATGTAATGTGTCACACCCGGTGTTTTATATCTATCACGTTTATTCAAAAATAATTATTTTCTTTATGTTCTGTTTTGAAATACCAATAAAAAAACTTGACTAAAAAATTATCATTCTTTTGAGGGCTATTTAGGATGACGTCCTGACTGATATTAAAATAAAAATTATAGAGGGAGAGGAAGAGACGTATGTGAGGGGTGATCAGCAGTGTAAGGAGGAGGAAATCCCTACAGATATCGGCACAGGTGAGTAATAAAATGTATTACAGTAAAGAGTCATATATTTTGTTTATTGAGTCATTACAAGAATTCCAATTATGACTGCATCTATACAATGTGCTTGATAATGCGCTTTTATAGTTGTAATGAAGTGTTCGTCAATTGCAAATTGAAATTAAACAGCTGAACAACTCGCTCATAGTTTGAAAATTTTGGGTATTGTAATCTGCAGCTCAATGTCCTTCCTTACATTTATTTTACTTTCAGCAGATGGATGTAAACGCAAGAATATCTTGGGGGAGCAACTGATTTTATCTACAGATTTTGAAATGGAAGATTACAACATCACTCAAGATTCTACAGGAGAAAACCCAATTACCCTAAATATATATCCAATACTTTACAGTGGAGATAAATCATCTGAACTCTCTAATCATGAGGAATGTAATCCTGATAACATAGATATTGTTACACATCGTACAGCTCATACAGATGATACATTATTTCCATGTTCTGAGGGTGGGAAAAGCTGTACAGTTAAATTATCTCTTCATAAACATCAGAAAAGTCACATAGCTGAGAACCCTTTTACATGTTCTAAGTGTGGGAAATGTTTTGCATATAAATCAAAGCTTGTCGAACATCAGAGAACTCACACAGGTGAGAAACCATTCCAATGTTCTGAGTGTGGGAAATGTTTTGTATATAAATCAAATCTTGTTGAACATCGGAGATCTCACACAGATGAGACACAATTTCCATGTTCTGAGTGTGAGAAATGTTTTGTACAGAAATCAAAACTTATTAGACATCAGACGTATCAAACATGGAAATTCCACGGCATAGGACCAGTGTATTATCAATAACAAGTCCCTTAGCATGAATTAAGGGTCCCCAAATCCACATGTATATGGATGTATGCGTACCAGAAATAAAAACTTTTCCGCTTATCTGGAATGATGTTCCATAGACAGCACGATCAGGTCACATTCTCTTTAGGCAAAGAGGTCATGATTTAAAAGCTGCTTCCTCTCAGCAAACAGACAGGGTGGGTCTGATAGTCTAAAAACTGAGAGTTATATACTGACCTACTAAATTCTTAGTGTGTGTGGGAAAAAAAATTCAAAAAGGGCTGAAATTTGGTAGGGCTCAAACTTATTTTCGTGAGGTAATTTTACCTCATGAACACACATTAAAAAGGCCGCTTGCGTCGGGAACTAACGCTCTTCCCCTGAGGAGGCCTGGGCTAGGTCCAAATGCATGACAAGAACCTTTTTAAGACCTTAAGTAGCTTGATTTGACTAGAATGCATGAGTATCATGCACGGGTTAACTTGTATATATATATATATATATATATATATATATATATATATATATACACACACACACATTTATCTATCTAAATATTTATGTATATTTATGTATATGTATATATATAAAACCAGTCATTTTTCCTTCCTTGATTCCCACATGCGTGAATATTGCGCCAGTCTGCTCTGTATGAGCGATTCCAACAGGGCAACATGTCTGCAGAGTTGCTGTTATTAATGTATTAGTTAAGTGCTACTTTTTATCACATAATGTATTGTGTATTGGATTCTCGAATTAATCATTTAGAGAAATATTATCAGTATAACCTATAATTATGACTCACCATAAATTAAGGCATTACCTGGCCTTTCATTCCTCTTCTGTGTCTTCCTGCTTCCAGCTGGATCATCATCATCATTTATTTATTGATCATGTTCAGGAGAACTACCAGTGGTAGTTGTGGTAGTTGTTAGTAGAACAGGTACAGGGTATCCGGCCTCTATAACTCTCTTTGTGTGATATTATTTCCCACCTGCTGCACTGTGTCATTAATTCTCATTAAAGGATCATTTAATTTACATACATATAAATTTTTAACTCTTTTTCTGTCTTTTGTCTTGTGCATTATGAATACTTAGTTAGATCTTTCTTAATTGATTAAATTACACATTTCTTTAGTTGAGCCTACCATACTCCCAGCTATACTACTAGGTATCCACCACTTTACCATCTTATTTTCCTTGACTATTCCCTTGTCCACTCTCCTCTTCTTCCTGGGGTACTCTCTGTATACTCCACCATGTCCTCGTACCTTCACCACATTATCTTAGTGTTTTCTGTCTCTCACACCTTCTACCCCAACATCTCATCCCCCTTCTACCTCCTTTTCTTTTAACTTTTTATTTGTAACAGCAGATAGATATCAATATACAGCACAACCGTACATGTTGTTGACATTAAATAAGAACCAAGGTTACACAATCTAAAAATCGGAGAGGAAACAAAAAATAAAATAAAACAAAACAAAGCAAAAATACAAATGACTATAGAAATATAGATTATATTCTATGTCACATTCCAATTGGTAGTTGGGAATTAACGGCCTACGTGGTGAGTGTACAAGTGAGGACTTTTCCCGTACCAAAGATAGACCATGTAAGGTTGGATATATATAACAAATAGAAATAAAACTGCTGTTTTATTTTTTAATTTTTTATGATGAGGGGGAGAAGGGAGAGGGACTGGGGTAGAGGTGGAGAGATTTTCCAAATTGGAAATACATCTCCTACCTCCTTTTCTTAAATCTTTATAGTAGAAACTGGAGCTTTACATAAGATCTGAAACCACTTGATTCCCATTTCCCTATATACATAATCATCTTGTCACTTCAGCCCCAGCTGACAACCTCCATTACTGTCCCAATCAGGAAGGAGTGTAACCCATATTCTGCCACTGACCCCCCCAGCTTCCCCATGCACTGTCTGACAATAGATATAAACTGAAAGTGATACAGAAAAGCTGATTGTGCCGAGATAGGATTACAGTTACAATCCCCCCATACAAAGGTATGTATCTGGTCACTAGTATTTGGATATATTGTTATCCCCATTTGGCACATATAATTCCCACTCTAGAATCCAAGACTTCTCCTGCACTGCCCCCCTTCACTGGAACGACCTCCCTCGCTCCATCCGTCTCTCACCCAACCTGTGCTCCTTCAAACGGGCACTTAAAACTCACCTGTTTCTTAAGGCCTACCAACCATCCACTTAACCTCTCATCTCTTCGGTTCTCCCCTTTGCCTCACTGGGTCCCTTCTGTGCCTGATTCTGTCCACCCTCCCTTAGGATGTAAGCTCGTATGAGCAGGGCCCTCTTTCCTCCTGTATCCATACCTGTTCTTCCACTCCGTCTCTACTGTATTTGCCTGCCCGGAGTTTACGAAGTATTGGTATTTTATGTTTAATGTTCTGTACTGTTTTGCCCTGTATGGTCTACTGTTTGTACTGTGTACGGCGCTGTGGAAACCATGTGGCGCCTTACAAATAAATGATAATAATAATAATAATAATAATAATAAAGACTCTGTGGATTCATTTGGTTGAAGTATATGGATTTCATAATATGGTTCTGAATGAAGAGTCAATGGACTAAAACTACAGGTTCATAAATATATATCCAGGTGGGCTCCATGTGCCTCTTTTGGACTACAAATTGTCTGCTGGACTATATCCTGGCCAGTTACCCCCTCCCTTCGTGAGGACAGGAAGTCTGGAGCAGCTGGAGCCCCTTTCACAACATAAATGTATAGAAGGGATTGAAACAGGAAGTTGCTATTCATCATCTGGGATTAAGCCCTGCAGTAACCAGTTTGCTACTCTATTGTTCTCTCTAGGACTATGTCAGACTACTATGCACTAGACCAGCTGGGGGGAAACCCATGTGGGGATGACTTCTCTCCACTCCCATATCCAACCCCTGATTTGGGAGCCAATGACATTCTGTATGGACTTGGGATAACCTTACAGGACAGGATTTCACCTGTGGGTATTCTGAACTGTTTAAAAAGAGACTGCAAGGAGACCAAGGGTTGTTTATTGGATATCCTGAGCTTGGTATTGAAGATCTGTCTCCTACCAGCTCCAACGTGTGTCCTGATTACAATTTTACATCTAGGCACATCTCTGGCTAAACATGGTGCAACAGTATAACTCTGCCCCAATGGGAGCTGCTTGTGAGTCTGCACATCTGGGGGTAAATGTATCAAGCTGAGAGTTTTCTGGCGGGTTTGAAAAGTGGAGATGTTGCCTATTGCAACCAATCAGATTCTAGCTTTCATTTTGTAAAATGCACTAAATAAATGATAGCTAGAATCTGATTGGTTTTTCAAACCCGCCGGAAAACTCTCAGCTTGATACATTTACCCCCTGGTGTGCCTACAGGAGTAGGGTGACAGGGGTCCAGGCTGCTAACATCTCGGTAGTGAACATGAGGCCGGGAGGCCAGGACCAGCAAGCCTAGAAGTGTAGAAATCGGAGGAATCTGGAAGACCTGAGTACTGAGCTATTGTGACAAAAGCATCAGGACCAGAGACTTTTTTACAACTTAGCCCGGCCAAAGAAATACTGTTTAAACATATGTAACGGTTCCTCATATCTTTATCTGGGGATGTGTTGGGGAGGTTTTTAGATGTTGGCGATTTAATATAGTTATTGTGTTACAGTTGTGTTTGCACCTTCTGTAATAAAGGTACTATTATAGCTACCACTCCTCTTTGTCTGCGTGATCCAAAGAACACTAAGGTACCAGGGCTACTCTGTGGGCCTTGACTCTAATGCCCTGGTGTCCTGACACTGATCATCAAAATCTGAAGAGCATGACTGTCCCAATACTATCCCCATTCATTATAGGTTTTCATAAGACGCTGGTCTCGTCACATGAAAAGAAAAATGTCCAGATAGTGGATAACTGACTTGATTCCCATTTCCCCCCTTAGCACCCACTCTTTTAAGGAGGTGAAAGCTTCAGGAAGATGCCTCTCAAAGAATGGCCGCATCAAGCGAGGTGTATGATGCAGAACATGTCTCCTTACTGATCCCATTAGTCACCGAATCTTTCTTTGGAATTGACAAATGATGAATCAGGCTGAATATTCTGGGCTTTGTTTTAGAGACCATTTACAGTGCATAATGCATGGCTGACATCAAATATCCGTACAGTTTCAACTCTTTGGACTCCCTATAAGGAACTCTAAAAACATTCTAAAACCCATTCTCCAATAATAATGCTGCCTCCCTGTCTGGATGTCTCCTAAGTCAGGGATGCTTTGTATCTATATTTAATTTGTTATGTCTTTTTCAAGCAGGTTTCCCATGCCTGAACTGTCTTCCGATGTTGAAAACACTTAGCAAGCGGCTGCCCTCCACCACAGCTGAACATTCATGTCTGAGTCTGCATGGGGCCACATACATTGGCCATCAATAAACTGCCAGCATGTTCCCTTTCTTGCTCCTACCAACACCACAGCAGGCCCAGGAGAAGACCACTGCCAACCCATTGCAGGAAATCCCAACCTCATTTATAGCCACATGGGACATCCAGACAGCAAGAACTTGTAAAACATGCCCATATTCAGGGCATAAAATAACGTTTCTCCCCTTCATTACTTCTCTGACATACAATACTTTTCTGAATTACTTTGAAACCCTTTCCCACATCAGCACATGAATTTGGCTGTTCCCTAAGTGATTTCTCTGATATTTAACAATTTGGAATATGTGTAAAACATTTACCACATTCAGAGCAAGAATATCTCTCCTGTATGACATGGTCTTTCTCCTGTATGGTGCGCAACAAGAAGTGAATTATGTGCTAAATATTTCCAACATTCTGTAATATGGTTTCTTCACGGTATGACTTCTCTGATACTTAAGAAGTAATATTTTAGGAAAACATTTCCCACATTCTGAGCAGGACCAAGATTTACCTGGAGGAGGTGGGAGGGCAGCCATAACCCCTGAGCTGCCTTAACCTTAGACCTCATCTACCTTTCCTTGAACAGTCACAATTTGTGTTGGTCAAATAGGCTGAACCTACTAGGAAAGGTGTTTGGGCTGATCGGGGGGAACTCTTGGCAAACTGTGCATGGTTTGAGTGGATTGGCAATTGGATTAAATTGTCCTGATTTTGCAATTGGTATTAATGACAGGTATTGCACAGGTACTGGTCCCAGTGTACATCTATTTTGCCTAAGAGAAGCTGACTTGTACAGTCAAACAAATAGCTACAATAAAAAGTGTTGCATCCCTCTCTCTCTGTGTAGTGAATAAAGCTCTTTTGAAATATGCCCATAGCAAGGGAATTTCTTATCCACATAAATATCTAGTTATTGCTACAGTAAGAAGAAAAACACAGACACAATTCTTTCATTAGAAAATGTATTGCATGGAAATGGTAAAATAACCACATGCACAGTGTACACATAACAACATATACAACAAAATCATAACTAGTACAATAAAGACATAATGGGGCTTATTCAGAGTGGGACGCATTTGCGCACCAAATGTACGTTGGAAATAATGTACACAAAAAAGTGGAATTACTCATTGATGTTGAGTCTCAAGACGCCTGCAGCTCAAAAACAGTTTCTTTGTGACCAATGTAGGTCTGCCCCCCCCCCCCCCCGATACAGTGGGGTGCAGATATAAAATGTAATTAAAAATGGAAATGTCAATTACGCAATACTCAATCAGCAAATTAGAAACAGCTAAATAGGGCTGATAGTCATCATCATATACCTGCACCAAAAATCTAATACCTGTATGAGGTTCGAGCCCTAAAAGGCGTATTTGCAGATGTTATGTTACAATTACATGAACCCACCCATACTGTGCTCAGCCCATGCATGCTAGTCCCTGCACATCCTTATTCTGCTTTTCCAGACAAAGGCGGACGGATGTCAGCGATATAAATAACTCTATATATGGACATATACTTTCTGGATTTTGGAATCATTGCAGTATGAAAATACACATCTTATGCAAACAATGACGTACGTCTAACTCTAAATGACCCCAATATATACATTTCCTTTATACAACGATGGTAAAGATATTTTGCATTCCCCACTAGAGCAGATCAAGCTCCACCTAGTTTGATGTCTATGTACTGAAATACCAGCTGTGCGATGTTTTGCTTGTTTGTTCCACCTTCAGATTGCTTTATTTTATCTTGTACACACCATCCTGAAAATGATACTACAAGCATTTATTTTCTTAGTAGCCTCCTTCCGTGATTTTAGCCATGTATTTATAACATCAGGGAGAGTGGATTATTTTCTTGCCCCAGGATACAACATAAAGCTGCTCACTGGATACAATTATACAGAAAGCAGAGCAGAGCAACACAAACACACAGCTCTGCCCCGTGGTATCACCACACGCGTTAAACGTACAGAGGGAAACCAGGACGTAAAAGTTGTGTATTTACTAAAACTTGGAGTAAAGCCTATACAAGCCATTAAATACATGTGATGGTTGGAAACCCCTTTAATTATGCTTCTGAAAGGATTTTATTTTATATAGGGCTTTGTCACTAAAAACAATACATTGGGTATAGTGAAACCACCTAAAAAGCCTTGACATAATTGAGATTAAAGTTGCATTATCAAATAATTGTTACATATTACCTTTTTGCCCCTTTCCAGCTCCAGGGTCTGCTCTATGCAGCCGCTTTTCCCGGGACACCTTCGTTTCTGGCTCCTCCGTGTACATATGGCTGTGGCAGTGGCTTGTGAGCAGGAGGTCCAATCAGAAGCCACAATCTCCATGACTCAACTCCTGATTGATCATCCTGCTTACTCATACTTCTACTTCGGGGAGATCAAAAGGGGGCGGGGTGAGTCGATTGCATAATTTGGCCCTGCGCCAAAATGTCAATTTAGTCAGAGCTGTGAGATGAACCACGGAACCACGGGAAACACTTGTGCATGGAGCAGGCCCCGGGGCTCCAGAGAGAGGAGAAGCAGGTGAGTAACATGATAACATGCAACAATTAGGTGGTAATGCAGATTTAGGTGCTCCTCTGCTGCAGCATATCACTATCATGACAGTGTATTGTCTTGGCATCACAATATTCAACAGAAAGGGACTTTTAAAGAATATATATACATGATAGGGCACCAGCATACACGTGTACAGCAGCTGTAGCAGTTAATAGATTGGAGAGAACATGAGGACTGGAATATCTAAATCAGTTTAAGACAAAGAATAAGACTCTAGAAACACTGTATCTACTTAATCAGGGAATTTATTTTACATCTAGATAACATTTAACATGTTTCATTCCTACAGATTAAATTTTGTTGTCTCTGAGATACAAAATAAATAATGAACATCATGGGAATTACTAAACAATTGGTTATTTTAATAAAAGTATAATTAATTATGTGGTAGTACAATGTAAGGAATGTGAAGAAAGTATAATATCATATAAAACACAAGGCATCGGAAAGTATAGAAAATATATATTATATTTGAACTTGGAAGTTTTATATATATATATATATATATATATATATATATATATATATATATATAACTCTTGGGAAAATGCGAACTGTCAGACACTGTACAACAAAGTAGGATTATATTAAATTTTAACACACTGGCAGAGTGATTGCATAATTCTGATCTTAATAAGATGTAGTTAGTAGATTTTACCATACCCTGTGGCTGGTTTCCCATCCGTGTAAAGATTAACCCTTCCAATGCTGTGGTGCCAATTGGGTTAACCCCCCAGTGCTATGTGCTGAAGGTGCAATGTATTTTAAAGTGTATTTTAATAAATATATAAATGTAGATATTGGCGCTGAAAGGGTTAGCCCAGGAGTAGAAATGTATAAAGTGATATGTGTGTTTATAAAATGTTATTTTAAATGTGTATAAAACAAAAGAAATTGCTTCTCACCCCACTGCTGGTCCAGTGAGGATCGGAGCTCAGCCAGAGCTTTAATTCCTCCACTCCAGTTCCCATTTGTAAGTACAGGATGACTGGAGTGTCGGAGGCGCCTCCTAGATTCACACATGAATCCAGGAGTCCCAGTCTTCAGAGCACCATACTAGAGCTCAAAGAGCCTGGGGACAGCTGGTGGCAACACTATTCTCCTACAACTCATGTGCAGTTGGCATTCACAGTCGGTGAATATCTGCTGACAGGTGACACCAGTAGAAGTGGTCAGTAACAGCCAGATACAGACAGTAAGAAGGAAACCCAACTAAACTGTTTAAGATCTCCCTCTCCAAACACTGGGTAGGAGAGTAAACCCATCCAGTCACAGTTTATAACTGGTGGCAAGCAATTTGATAATGCTAGGGTTTTTTTTTGGAGAGCCGAGTTACTCAAGTGAAGAGCTCCTTCCACACAAGGGAATGCAAAAGATGGTTAACTACACCGCAATGTCCAAGGTAGATCTCGAAATCCTGTGCAAAGCAAGAAAAATTGTACAGTAAAAAGTCATCATCTGCTGCACCATGATTTGGGTCCTGTCACTTTACCGAATTTGAGGACGGTGTTGGAGACAGTGATCTACACTTGCAGGTGTTTGGAATGATTTCTAAACTCCATGCTTTGTCCAAAAAGGAGTGGGTCAATTATTTGGTCCTTACAATGCAAGGGCGTGCATTAGAGGCCTATTGTGTATTGACCCCAGATGACTGTGCAGACTCTGAAGTGGTAAAGAAAGTTCTCTTTAAGTGCTACATTATTACCCCAGGAACCTACTGGCAGAAATGTGAGGATCTGGCAGAAGCCTTCTCATCAACCATGAGGAATTTGCTAACCAGCTGTGGCAGTTCGTGATGAGATGTATGAATGGATCTGGTGTCAAGACCTGGGTGGATTTAAATGGTTTAATTTGCAGGGAGCAGTTGTCTCGCCGGTGCACACAGAGGGTGAAAAAATTGGTACTGGACCACAACACAATAATATTTGAAGTAGCGGACCAGTTGGCAAATCAAAATGTAGTGGTTTGGCCACCCTGGCAGAAGCGCCAGTCTAGCAGCCAACACCAAAGAATTTTATGAATTGAAGAACATCCCTCTGCTGTTGATCACTCCGCCAAGCAAGTAGTTACAATCCTGTTCCACAAACTAGGTCCTTGTAATTAAAGCCACGGAGCCAGAAATATATTGAAAGTATTAAACTGTTTAATGTAGTGAAAAACACAGTAAATGTGATGCAAGTTAAACACAGGCCAGATCAGTGAATAAACAGACTTCCAGGTATAAGGCAAATATCAGGTTTACCTCCAAGTGACAAGATAGAGATGAATGCTAAATGCTTACAGAAAAGCAGAAACTGGCTAAGCAAGGATTTCCACAGGAAAAGAGAAAAAGCAAGGCAGTTAGTCCAAGGGTAAATAAACATTACAGGCACAGAAACATTAATGACCATCAAAGGAAACTGGGAGAGGCAGGCATATATAGGAGACAATCAGGTGCGAATGATTAACATAGTGCAGCTAGTAGTCCCTGATAGTGAGAAGAGAAGGCAGAATAACAGCACCTCTGGTGGTTCACAGGTACTGCAGGGTCAATATAATAATAAATATAGTCCCAGAGGCAGGAGCTAAAGCAGCATCATGAGGCAGATCCTAACTGTAGCCACTAACCCAGGTGCTTGTAGCTAGCTGCAATTCCACCCTGTTCCTGGAAGTCATCAGACTAGACTGGATAGGAAGTGTTATGGCTGTGGGAAAACCGGTCACCTAAGGCCAGACTGTCCCACAGGCTGACTTGCATACCCGACTAAGGGAGGTGGGCCTAAAAAGATTGTTCTTGCCCCAGAAAGTCCAGTGGCGTATGTCACAGAGAAAAGTGACTCAGTGAAGAGGCCAAAAAGACACCCAAAAAGAGGTGGAAGCACCCAAGTTGGACAATTGCAGGGAGAAGGCCTGAGAGTCTCAGGGACCTCAATCACTGTGGTGAGCCCCCCATCCTTGCTGAACCTGCTGCAGCATTGCCAGGCTAGACTGCCAAAGTCACAGTTCCAGATGGACTCGAAGTGCCCACGGTGAGGGTACGTCTCGATTCGGGAGCTGGCAAATAAATGTGAGATGTGCTCCTGGGAAACGATCTTGGTCATGGGATGTGGACAGGTTTTTGTCATCCCCATTACCCAGAGTCAAGCTGTCAGACTACATGCTACAGGAGTGGCAGTCTAGAGGAAAAGACCCAAGCTACTAGACAACAAGAGCTGCAACAACATTTTCCAGCCCAAAAGAAAAGGTTGAAGCTGCTAGATCATCAGGACTTAGCCAGCTCTTTACCACAGAAAATACCCCATTCCCCAGCAATGCAAAGTATGTTGTTTCCAGCACATCTGCAATTAAATATGGTGGAAAATATTACGTTATGAACTTGATATTGAGGCTGGTTGGGTGAAATAGACCTTTTATTAAATGGAAATGCTATTAATTTAATTTTTGGGCTGGTGGGGGTGAAATTGATTTAAAAATCAAATCGGAATGTTATTAATCTAATGTTGGGGAAGGTTGGGAGGAAGGAAGTTTATTTATTAAACATAAACACTAAGAATATACTGTTGGGGTTTTTAGGGGGGAGGAGGCCTAATTATTAAACATGGGAGCTATTAATTTAAGGTTGGGGCTGTTTGGGGGGTAGGAGGCTTATTTATTAAATTTAAGTATTTATTTAAGTATTTAAGTATATTAATTTAATGCCGGGCTGGTTGGGGTAAAATATCCTAATTATTAAATGTGTACTAATTTATTGTTTTGGACTGGTTGGGTGGGGGGGGGGGGGTTTGGGTTTGTTTAACTGTTAATGCTGAGAATGCTATTAATTTAATTTTAGTTCTGGTTGGGGTAAGAAGGCCTATTTATTAAATACAGAACACTAGTAATGCCATGGTGGTTGGGTGCCTAGAGTGTTGATTATAAGCACTGAAGGGCACCCAAACTTTATCTCGCTATCCCTTAGAATCTTTAATAGCGTCGCCCAACGTAAACCCCTAAAACCTAACCATCTAACTGAATCTGCCCGGGGAAATTTGCTCAAATCATGAGCAGGACCACTCTTACCGGCCCAAAAAACAAATGAATGGCCGACCAGCCAAAAATGCTTCCCATCCTGCCGTAAACCTGCAACATGGAGTAAAATGCACATAAAACAAATTTCAAGACATAATACATGGTATTAGAGAAAGAAACTACTATATATTTGCGCGCAACGCAGGGTGACGCATGCGGAGCTAAAACCGTAAACCCCGGGGTGCCACAAGCCAATCAGGCCCCCGGGGAAAAGAAATGGCAAATCCCTCCAAGCCTCCTTTTAACAAGACAAGCAACGCATGTCATGGGTCAGCCTTACCACATTGCATTATTAAGCCTAAAGCGCAACAGCTGGCCTAACATACTGTTTGAAACACTTAGACCTTCACCTACCCGAAGCCACGATACTCTGTTCCGACACACCCTCCTCCGCCGCTACTGTAGCCGCTCCTATTCTAAAAGAATGAGTCCCATAGTCTGCTGTATCCAATCCAAGTTTAGCAATACAATTCTTAAAGACCGCGGAAAACTGGACCTTCGTAAGGGGGTACCTATCATGGTGCCTAAGCCAATTACCACCAGGAGCAGGGGACATATCTCTATACAATCTTGTAAACTCAAGCGGGCAAACTGCAATATCCTGATTACGATGCTAGGTAATCCACCGCCCCCTACCCAAAGGATCAGTCTTCAATCTATGGATCTTACAAGCTATGTTATCATTCTTAACCACAACATTTCTGTGAAGTAACCCTGAACCGATTGCCGATCTAGATGAAGCTAACAACTCACCTGTAAACCGCTTATGGTGGACAACCTTCTATACCATCTTTAACCTTTACCAGAGTTAACTTAACAACTAAAATAACGACACAGAGACTTGAATTGGCGTTTGAAAGGTCAGGAATTTATTATAGGCGAAACCTGCTGGGGAAAAATTGGTGGCCAACATAAACAGACCAATCAGCATCCAGGCCACACCTACTAGTTGTAAATTCCGTCCAAACTAATTTGGACTCGACTAGGCGTAAAATGCCAAACTCCCCCATTTGGCATATTAGCTGAGGCCGGCCCGCCTAAGCGGAGCCCCTTAAACCCGAAGTGCTATTCTGCTAATTGCCCAATCCCTTTAAGAGGAGAGTGCCTACTACGCCTTCAATGTAACAAAATGGCCGCTGATTGGGCTGCTTACTGCTACAGCTAAGGTTTCCCACCAGGAACCGCAGCCCGCCACCAACCGACCTCTCATAGCCAAACAAGAAAACCAAATATCTGCTCTATAAAGTATGCCATACCCAAATCAGACAAATGTACACCATCGGGCCTATAGTACTGCGTCAACACAGCCCTTATGGACGGATAACTAATGCAGCCACCACCTACTTCCTGAAAGGTCTTCCGAACCGCCCTATTTACCTTCCCACAAGCTTTCTCAATCCGTGCTGGTTTATCCGCCCCTCTCCAATTGCGCCTAGGGATAATATCGGACCATGTAAGGTGAACTGTTGGCCAATGTAACTTAATGGCCCCGACATCAGATCTTATATGTTCAATGAGCTCTAAACTGGACCACTTACCCAGGTCATTCCCCCCAAGGTGAATTACAAGTTCTAAAGGGCGCCCAAACCTACTCTCTGTGTCTTTTAGTATCTTCAACAGAGATTCCCAACGCATACCCCTAACACCTATCCATCTAATTGACTCCGCCCTGGAAAATTTGCTCACATCATGAGCAGGGCCGCTCTTACCGGCCCAAAAAACAAATGAATGGCCTACCAGTCAAATACTCCTCCCATCCTGAAGTACACCTGCAACATGGAGTAATTTATTAGTAGTAAATTAAATGGCAAAACGTAAAACATAATTAATACTGAAAACAAAAAAATGCCACATTCGCGCATAACGCAGGGTGACCCATGCGGAGGTAAAACCGGAAACCCCGGGGTGCCACCGCCAATCAGGCCCCCGGAGAAAAGAAATGGCAAAACCCTCCGCGCTCCCTTTCAACAAGGTAAGCAACGCAACGTCATAGGTCAGCCTTATTACATCGCCCTGTCTAAGGCTAGAGCGCCACAGCTGGCCTGACATACCGCTTAAAACACTTAGACTTCCATCTACCCAAAGCCATAATGCTCTGCTCAGACACACCTTCTTCTGCCGCTACCGTAGCTGCCCCTATCCTAAAGGAATGCGTCCCATAGTCCGCTGCACTCAAACCAAGCTTAACCACGCATATTTTGAATACCGCTGAAAATTGAAACTTTGTAAGGGGAAAACCATTACTATGTCTAAGCCAATAACCACCGGGAGCAGGAGACATATCCCTATACAACCTTGTCAATTCTACTGGGCTGCAGGGGCATCCACGGGCGCTCCTGGAGCGCCCGCATCTAACATGGCCGCCGGAATCGGGATGGACTGATGCGCATGCGCGCGCGTCTGCGTGCGTGCGCGTCGTCGCGCATGCGCATAAACTTTTCTAGCCGCCGCGGCCGCAGCGGAACCGCCGGGGACATCCACCCCACTACCCAAGAGGGGGGAAGAGGAAACACCCGTCGGCGAGGCCCGGATCTGGGCTCGCCGCTTACTAAGGGCCGAGGGGGGGGGAACAAGCCTCAGGGAGGCGGTGGGGTGGAACCCTAACTCTCTTGGCCCGGAGCATAATGGGGGAAGGAAAAGGTAACAAAAAACAAACAAGAAAAAGAGAGAGGGGAAAGTGGGGGGGCAGGGACAAGAACTAGGGGAAAAAGATAAGGTGGAGAAAACAAGGAGGAGAATGGATTGGGAAGAAATGTGAAAAGAAAAGAACACTGAAAATACAACTTAAATAAACACGATCACAGCAATAAATGCAATACCAAAAACAGTATAACACAGTTAAAAAACACAGTGAAAAAACAGTTTATGTAGCAATACTTACCAGGACAGCAGAGAGCCCATACTCACTTAACAAATCTATCCGGCAAGAGGAAGTCACATCCTTTTCCTATATGTTATAAGCCTCCTCAGGAAAGCAAACCCCTCCCCTTCCGGCTCCACTGATTGGATAACTCAGATTTCTACCACAACCCAGATAAGTTAACTCCTGGTATGCCTGTACTTTTTCCTCTGCCTGCCCCCTCAGTGTTTATATCACCTCGGTCTCATTCAATCCCTCTGTTGTATTTCTGTAAGCCATGAAAAAAGCCTTTACACACTCAAGCCGAAACAAAGCAGCTTCAAACTCATTTAAAATTTTCCAAGAACATGCACCACATAGCCATATAATCTCTAATTTCCTTGGATATCCTCACAAAATGCCTTGCTTTTGTAATCCCAACCGTAGCCCTCTCTAACTTCTGGCAAAAAACCCTACCCATGGGTATCACTCTACAAGCAAAATTAAGCAGGCCAAGCAGTGACTGCACCTGTTTTTACTGCACCTTACACTCACCCTAAAACGAATCAATCACACCCCTCAACTTAGCTACTTCCTCCATTGGAAGCTTACAACACCCTGCAACAGTGTCAATTTCAATAACCAGGTATGACAATTTCTCGATATGCCTCGTCAACACGCCAGAGCGTGACCTTGATGCTGCCAAATCATCTGTAGCCTTATTAGTGATGGCAAACATATCCACAAAACAACCTGTGCCTATCTTACCACACACCCGGCACCTAATATCCCCCTGACGGCTGTATTGGAACAGCGCACCACATCGTCCCTCAATATCCTGCTTCCTTCATTGAAACCAACACCTTCCAACCCCGCCCTATGGCAGGTACTACACAACTTCCTCTCCAGGAGCTTCATCAATCTTGTGTCTGCCCTCCCAGACCTGTCCGGAACCTCACTCCCAGAGGTAGAAGAGCTGGAATCAGAGCTAGAACCAGACACCCTACTGGCATGCTCACCAACTGATCCACGACTACCACCTTCCACACGTGATGACGGGCCCACCAGGGCCGTAGATGCGGCTTCCGCATAAGAAGCACGCCCAGACCTCTGACCTGATGTCACACAACCAGCCGAACCTGCAGAGGGAGAAACAGAAAGAGAGCTCCCCGACCCAGGAGCCGCAGTCCCCGCATCCACCAACAGTGCTAAAGTAAACAAACTACGGTCAGCCGACCGCGACTGGACCTGCTCGCTGACCTGGGTCAACTAAATTTGAGGCAATCATGCAGGGGACACTCGATGACCTGCCAGGGAGGACGCATGATCCTGCCCTGAACCTGACCCGCCAGTCACCTTAACCTTTTCATCTACATGCACCCTCAGTGTTTATATCACTTCTAATCCCAGCCCTCTCTTACTCTTATAATAATTTTTTTGTTTTTTTTGTTTTTTTGTAACTACCAATATTTTAAGCATAATACATAAACATCTATATCTGTATATCTAAATGAAACAAATAGATCTATATATTTATATATCTATATATCTATATGAAACATCTGGTGTTAAATCAGCAACAGTGTCCATCTTTCCGTGCTCATGAACAGGGGAAATGTCTTGCACTGACGGATACAGTCACCAGTCCTCTTCTATCAGATAATTTCATGTTTCTAATACATTTGTAGTATGTGCAGGTTTTATATGAAGAATTAAAGATCTCTGGTAGATTTGGTTAAATCCATACTTAAGACCACTAATTTATGTAAATATATTGTATCTTTAGATGGCTGATGGTGAAGGAAAGAGTAAAACTAGAAGACTTATGTTACAGCTATATTTCTAAATGTGGAAAATGTATTATATGTAAAATATATTGATGTACAGAATCCTGAATTTGGATTAAAATGTGGATAATTCCTAGCAGGTTTAGGAAGATTTGTGTTCAGTTGAATCCTTGGGATTCAGCCAACAGAATCTGATTATTATTTTCTTGGTGTATATATGTGTAGAACATTGTGGATAGTGCATCAGTACAATATAGGTGTTTCCTAGGTTAGTATGTGTAGAATCAGACTATGTAACAACTTAACCCTTCAGTGCAAGACATGAGCTCACCCTGTATGCCGCATGATGGTATGTCTCAGTTCCCAGCGCTGCCATTGTCTTGGTTTCCACTGATGTTGCTCGCAGAAACCACCCTTCCACATCTTTTACGAATCCACCTCCACAGGGACTGAAGACGAGATCTCCGGGTGCCAGATGTTTGCTGTTGCCTCCGCTGCTGCTGGTCTGCTGGAAGGCAGCACCATGAGCACAAACAGAAGAATGAAAAATCTGCTTGTGCATCATTCTCGATGGTGATCTCTCTTGTGTCCACCTGCGGTGATGTAGTGATGACCACGGGAACGGAAGAAGGGATGTTGTCAATTGAGGCATGCGGTCTTTCTGGTGGGGATGGTGTACAGTCTGAGACCAAGCTGCATAGAGCATGAAGACGTTCTGTTGCTGTCTGTTTCTCATGTGTATTCTGTAGGGGGAAAAAGTTTGAGTCCAAGCCTGCTAAGAAAACTGATACTGATCTTAGTAAATGTAACAAGGATTAGTTATTATTGCAGGCCTGGATGTTCTATGGGGGAATTTAATTGGCAGCGTTACTCGTGAGAATAACGCAGCCCACGCCCTATTATCGTTAGTACGATAATTTTAACGCGGCTCTCTACTCAAGGCTTTCAGAGCTGCAAGCAAAAATCAATGTTGAGATTACCGTACTAACGGTAATAATGTGCACTATTACCGTAGTAACATTAATAGTGCAAGGAACGCGTTATTCTCACGAGTAATGCTGTCAATTGAATTCCCTCCTCTGAATGTAACTTAATTAAAGAGCACAAATTGTGCGGACATAATATATTTTACCAGCTTCCTTCACCATTATGTGTTCTAATAAAGTCATGTGATGAACTACAGAAGCTCTAAGGCTCATATACAAACATCAAAACATTCAGTTGCTTCCCTAAAAGCAGCTTCTCCTCCCAAACTAGCTCATTAAAATAACAGTGCAAAACTAGACACAGTTGTGCGCCTTATCTGCACTTAGCAAAGCCGCCCCCTGATCTATCTGTTTCCGCCAATCAGACCTTTTGCAGAGGATAATAGAATCCATCTAAATATGAAGTCAAAAAGCCACCATACCTCATTGATGGGAACTTCACATCCAGCATCTTCAGTTGTCTTCACTTCATCAGATGCTGAGAATTCTGACTGTTGATAAAATGTATGCATATGAAAAGAATGACTACACAATGGGGTAAACCATGTACACAGGTACAATATCCTAACCATGAAGCAACCATTAGTTTTACGCAATTCACTCCTGGGGCTGCATGTGCATTAAGTTGTTTTGTTTTTTTAAGCTGATGGAGATATCACAGATGAGCTGTAACTTGCAGTAACCAATCATAACAAGACATTCCCAGTAGTAGAAGTAGACGGCATTGGACAGAAATTAAAAAGAGGACATATAGATAGCAGAATGTCAGCTTAATAAAAGAAACAGGTAGACAAAGCCAAAAGGACATGCGCATGGTTTAACAAACAAGGCAGATTATATTTGTGTTGCGTCTGTTATATTAATCTACATGCGGAAGCCAAATACCAATAATGGACTGAAATTTTAGGAGCTACAGCCAAAGATACATTCCTAGTACTCGTAAAACAGGATAGCACTTCACGTGAACCAAACAAATGAGAAGACCATCCCCAGACTAATAGTAGGATATCATAGTAGCTGATAGTGTAATTTAGCAGATATTTACAAACATTGCATGAAATGGGAAACCCTCAGGAATCAAACACTCGATCCTAAAGAGATCAATTTTATCAGGAGGTAGAAGATTTCCCGATGTCCAGCTCTACTCCTGGGCTTTGTGTTGACTTTTGCTACCTCTGGTACTATCATCATCATCATTTATTTATATAGCGCCAGCATATTCCATAGTGCTTTACAAATGGATACAAACACAGTAATAAAACAGTACTGGGTAATACAGACAGACAGAGAAGTAAGAGGACCCTGCTCACAAGCTTACAACCTATGGGACAATGTAAGTTTGATACATGAGGTTAAGTGCTATATATTGTATATTGGTCAGATTGCAACTGTAAAAAGTGCTCAGTGGGCTATATGATCCAGTCACACAGCAATGTTGGTCAGGGGGTCAGAGAGATAGAGATGGGATGTGGGGAATAAAGGATAGTTTTGAGCCAAAGATCACACCTAGGCAGCAAGTGTGGGGTAGGATATTTTGTCATGTTCTCAACAGAAATCTAAATGTTTTGCAAGCCCAACTATAAAAATTACTAATATAAGCAGAAGCATAATAGAAATCTGATTTTTCCACATATCCTCTGCTGTACCTGGTATCTGAACTGGATTCCATTTTTCTGCCCCACCCCTCCACCCCTCCACCCAGCTTGCTGTTGCTTTAGACCTCCCACCGCCACCACCACCAAGGCCCAATGGCCTCAACTTCAATTATGTTCCATCTGTGTAAAATTAATATAATGTGAAGTGGTCACTGATGGGAAGACTTATATTTTTAGAAAGTTGTATCTTAGTAAATACCTCCGAGCTGTTATCCAGATAAAATCCTGGGGGCGGTGACTCCAGTCTTGGTGCGCACTAATAGGACAACAAGGAGTAGAAAAAGTAAATGTTATTACAGAGAGAGAATATGGGTTTTTAAAATGAATACAGAGAAAATCCAGTGAATTGTTATAACAAGAGTAGGAGTTACTAGGGTCTAGGATGATATTGCAAATTTGAATTTATGTAAATTTTACATTTCATACATAGATTACTACATTACTACATTATTATATATATATATATATATATATATATATATATGATTTTATATATATATATATATATATATATATATATACATACACACATGACATTTAATAGTGTATTATTGTAGTAGGTTTAGAACTATGTGACTTAGTAACTCTCTCCCTGAATGATGGCACTGTGCTGTTAACGTTAGACCATAGGGCCCCCCTCTCTTATGTACCCTGGGCCCCCCAAATCCTTAATCTAACTCTGCCTCCTTTGCTACATTCACACTATGATGACAGCAGGTCAACCAGATCTTATGAGTAATGACCTCAAAGTCCGAAAAATGTCACCTGACTGCCAAACTTCTTATGTCTTTAAAGCAAGAAAGAGTGACCTGTATAATTCTCTTATCTTAGAAGTTCCTGGGTGCAGATTGCTGCCATGTGCTTCTCTATAGGAGGCACTGGCCTGGCCCTGTGTTTCTGCACTGGGTGGAGTAACTTGCCCTTAAACATCATACTATCACCATCACCATACTATCACCATGGTCAGGGATTGAGGCATCACTGTCAGTCATCCAGCAGTGCACCATGGCCACATAACAAGCACTCTCTGTACGGAACCTTTTCTTATTCAATTTGATTCCAGAGAACTCTATTATAGATGTGAGATCTCTGTTCTCAAACATCTTTCCCCATAGTGGCCTTATGAACTGTCAGATCTATTCAGGTCGAAATGATCTACTGAAGGAGATTACTTTACACCTCATCCACTCATACTCATACAAGTGGGTGAGTAAGAAGAAGACAGAATATTTTATACATTGTGATGACTGGGCAGCATAGTTTTATCAGGTGCAGATATAGAAATTATTCATATTAACAGGAGCATAATAGATATCTGATATGTACACATTGCTGTAGACCACCCACCACCAAACCATCACCAACCAGCAAGGCCCATGACCTCAACCATATTCCATCTGTGTTAAATAAATATAATATGGAGAGTCTACTGATGGGAAGACTTATATTTTAAAAAGTTGTATATCTAGAACATACCTTAAAGGTGTAATTCAGAAGATATTTTTCTAAAGCTGTATCCGGTGTTGGTGCACAACACTAAGAAAACAGGATGCAGAAAAAGTAAATGTCATTATAAACATGAGACATCTCTGTTCTCAAACATCATTCACCAAAATGACCTCACAGACCGTTGGGAATATTCATATCTAACTGATCTACTCTTGTAGATTATATTACACCTCTTCCATTCATACGTATACAAGTAAGTGGAAGGGAGTTCTATGAATCCAGGAAAAGAAAGAAAACGGGAGACAGTATATTTCGGTCATTGTGACGACTGAACAGGATAGTTTTCTCAAGGTCAGATATAGAAATGACCCATATTAGCAGACAGATAATAGAGATCGGATGTTTGCATCTGGTACCTGAGAAGTACTGGATTTCATCTTTGCACCAGTCCTCCACCCAGCTCGCTGTTGGTGTAGACCACCCACCACTAACAAGCCCCATCAACCTCAACCATATTCAATCTGTGAAGAGTCCGCTGATGGGAAGATTTATATGTTTAGAAAGCTGTATACCTAGACAATACTTACCGCCAAGCTGGAATCCAAATGTACTCCTGGAGGTGCTGATCCGGCGCTTGGTACATCTTCCTAAGACAACCGGGGGCAGTAAAAGTAATTGTCATTACAAACATATTGTAGGAGGAAGTATATGGGTTTTAAAAATGAAAGTCTCTCAACACATGGCTTCAAACTCAAACATATACCATTGGTGTAAAATAAATAAATATAAAATGAAGAGTCCGCTGATGGGAAGACTTATATCTTTAGAAAGTTATATATGTAGAAAATACCTCCGAGCTGGAGCCCATATAAAATACCCGCGGTGGTGACTGCGGTCTTGATACACTCTCCTAAGACAACCGGGAACATAAAAAGTAAATATGGTTAACCCCAGATATGTGATGCTCGCCTATACAGTCTGTCCTATTTCCTAAATAAGTTGCATCTACCATTAACTTATACAAGTTGAGAATGTTACATTTTAGCAGATACACAGATCACGCCGGGGTTCTCCTTTAAAAATTGCCATCTTAATTGCCAGCAGCACCTAGTCCCAGATGTGACTGTATGCAGGGGCCCCCGGCTCCCCTAAGTATGACAGCGTTATTACGTCACGTCCAGGGGCCTCCCTGCACACACTGCGTGAACAGGTGCTGGACACAAGAGAGACGAAAAAAGAGAGAAACCCTAAAATAATTATATCATTAAGGGGGCACTATTATAATTTATAATCATCAAGGGGGCATTAATATTAATTAATATCATTTAGGGATTAATTATGAACAACAAGGGGGCAATAATTTTAATTACACTCATCCAGGAGACTGGATTTCATTTTTTGTCTTACCCCTCCACACAGTTTGATGTTGCTGTAGACCACCCACCATCACATCACCACCAGGACCTATGGCTTCAACCTCAACCATATACCATTGGTGTAAAATAAGTAAATATAAAATGAAGAGTCCACTGATGGAAAGACTTATATCTTTAGAAAGTTATATATATAGAAAATACCTCCGAGCTGGAGCCCACATAAAATCCCTGTGGTGGTGACTTCGGGCTTGATACACTCTCCTAAGACAACCGGGAAAATAAAAAGTAAATGTCATTACAAACATACTGTAGGAGGGAAACAAATGAATGACTCTCAATACAAAGGAAAGCCAGTGAATTGGAATAACAAGGACAGAGGTTACTAGAGACTATTAATACATTTCAACTTTGAATTTAAGTGATGAAATTTACATGATACTGGTATAAAAATGACTGCTGATTCATACCACAGGCTCTTTGCAAGATGGATGTTAAAGAACCATTGGTGGGAATAACTGGTACCCGGACCACTACCTGGTGAGGATCATGTTAGGGAAACATGAGAACCTTGAAGAGGAGGCTCATATAGGGCCTGATTCAAGTCCGAACGCAACTTGCACCTAACTTGCTCTTAAGAAAAGATCACGGAACCCATATTCAAATCCAAGCGGACATCAAGATGTGTTTCAGTTTGAATCTGGGTGTAAGTGCAATCTGCCTAAACGTTACATGTTGTACATTAACAGAGCACAGCGCAGTATACACACAAGCGTATGTGCAATATAAGGTATTTAAATAAAGCCTAGAAAAAAAATGATGAACAACTCTAAACAGTATAATCATATTTATATTTTTTTTACATTAAATACATAAATCAAGATCTCCTTAATGCATATTGTACATACAATGGGCCTGATTCGTTAAGGAAAAGAAAATAAGTAAAAAAAGGAGTAACATTGCATCTTGGCAAAACCATGTTGCCTTGGAGTGGGAGGCAAATTTAAAATGTCATGGTAGATTTATAGTTGGGGTTGGGCATGTCCTAGATCAACTTTAAATTTCAGTGTAAAATTAAAGCTATCAAGTATTTGTGTGTTACATGAAAAACAGCCAGTATTTATCTTATGTGCTAAATAATAACCCTATTTTCACCCCTTGCATTGTAACATGGTTTTGTCCAGGAGAAAAACCTTGCCACCATTGTTCCCTTATGTGTTGTAGGCAGTCGTAAGTGTCATTTGCTTTGGACATGAATTACATGCAATTGCGTTAATTGGAGTAAAGTCCGTTTTGGAGCAAGCGCAGGTCTATTTCACGCAAGATAAGTCTGAACATGAATCTGGCCCATAATATTACATGTACATCTTTATACATAGAAGAGACTAAAATCTTTGGCGTTGTTAGGGGAGGATGGTAAAGGGTGCCCATGAGGGTGTGGCCACGCACCCATTGTGATGTGACCACACCTCCATTTATGGACGCACTGCTGCAAACTGTGTTTTGTTTTGATTCGGGGATTGCAAAAGTTGGGAGGCATGGAATAAAGACTGAATATTACTTATAATATAACTAAAATGTAACAATATTACAACATAAGCGCATTGTCACATGTGTTGAAGCTTAACCTGTGCCTCAATTTAGAATTGAACAACGATCTTCCATATATAATATAGTAGACAAGACATTTTACCTCAGCGATGGAATGTCCAGCGATGTTTTCCTTATTCCTCCGGGAGGTGTCATTGGGATCTCCAACGAGGGTCTCCATTACAGCTTCTGGCACTGGGGAGACAAGAATATTCATTATCAGCTAATATATTCTCAATGATGGGTGACTTTGTTTTACTATAAATTATCATTAATTTACCCATGGTATTAGCAATATAAAATCTGTTAAACATGTTCCTTATGTGTCTGATCTTCATCCATGTGTTTTTTCATTATCCCTGTTTTGTGCCTTTCACCCTTAGTTCCTCCCCAGTTGTCTCTTATGTGCGTTCCTTTGTGTGCAATAGCTCCCTCTTGTGTGTAGATCCAGTCTGCACCGTCTGACACTCAGGTGGGATAAGGGACTTTCAATTTGAACATCGCTTCTGTGAAATTTTCCGATTAGAATGTGGCCTATGCCGATAGAGAGTCCATAACTGATCTACATGGAAAAGCTAGCTACCGCGGCATAACCGTGGACCTTGGCTAGTACATGAGTCCCATTAATTATTATTACTATCGTAGTTGATATGTAATATAACACAGTGATCGGCAGAACAGGTATTGGGAAAAACAGAGTATACAAAATACAGGGACATACAAAGTAGACAAACATGACCACATCTTGATGGGGCGTGGTCAAGGCACAGTGAGGGCGTGGTCATTAGCTATCGCCCTTATCCCAACATTCCCACAAGCTGGACAAATATGTCCCCGGGCAGGATAGTGGACTCTTCTGCTGAAATTGGGACATTTGGGAGGTAACTACCATACTGCTTATCAATTGTGGTGAAACTATACCATAAACAAGGAAAAAACACATACTGAGAGGCATTGGCGCAAACATGATATAGGAAGGAAAATATATCTTACCAGAAAAAGCCCATATCCAGTTGGAGGAAATCTGCTATTTTATATATGTAAAGCAGCTCCCATATAATATTTAGTGATAACGTTAAAAAATTGTCACCGGATTATAGCATCAGTCATAGAAAACGGGGCCATAATCTGTTAATAAACACACAAATGGAGCCATAATTTGCTGACAATCATAGAAAACAAACTACCCTGCAAACTCTCCTGTCAGGGCCCGGAGCAGTTCTTCTCTTACCCCTAACTGGCAGTTTGCTCTCCTACAGCCAGAGACCAGGGCAGGACCGGAAGGTGAGCGCTATCTGTCTGTAACAGAACATGCTGACAGCGGCTTCAGGACTCAACAAGTTACATCGGACTTACATGAAAGATGGGGGATGGGGGGTGCTGGGTGTACCACTGGGTGCCCTAAATGTCCGTATTAAATTCTTGTTTGATATTACCACTGGGTTCCCCGCCCTAACGAACACATTTATATTTTTCTTACATCTGGAAGAACTGCGGATGACAGGTTTGTCTTCACTCATTTTTCTGTCTCTTGTCAGACTTAGCGATCAATCTGTTGTTAGGAAAATTATTCAAAACATGGTTACTTTCAGAGCTCTTCATTATTTAATAAAAAAAGTTACTAAAAGCAGATCTCAAAAAATGTGTCCCAAAGGTACTGGGTCTAATTCATTAAGGAAAGAAAAGCAAAATAAATGAGTAACTTTGCACCTTGGCAAAACGATGTTGCATTGGAGAGTGAGGTAAATTTAGGGGTAGGGCATGTCCTAGTTCAGCTTTAAAATTCGGTGTAAAAATAAAGCTATCAAGTATTTGTTTGCTACATGAAAAAACAGCCAGTATTTAACTTATATGCAAAATAATAAACTCATTTGCACCCCTTGCATTTTAACCTGGTTTTGTCTAGGATCAAATATAGTCCTTTATTGCTTTGTTCTCCTTAATGAATCAGGCCCACTGTGTTTAAATGTATTCTACACTTTACCCCCAACCTTGTCTTGTCTCCCCTCGCTCATCCTTCTCCCCTCACCCCATTACTTCCTCATCCTTTCTAATCTCTGTTACTTTCCACTCACCCCCTTTCTCTCCATCCATCTTTGGTTCTCTATCACGGGGGGCTCAAGATGGACTAAAATCATTTTGTTAGTTCTGGATTAGTTTAGTTCACATTGGGGCTAATGCACATGGGCACCATTACAGTCCTGTAGATTCACTCTTTTATTATATACAGGTTAATCTGCTGCTCCCCCTGTGACCCCACAAGTGGGCTTACCTGAATAAAGGGCTGGAGACTATCACTAGGGCCCATAGAACGTCAGACCTGGTGTAGGAAATGCACAAGGCACTAACTGGGGCATTTTTTATTAGCTATGGGGCATTTTTGGCTTATACATTATTTGCTGCACTTTGATTGTTCTCATTAGATTGTAAGCTCTCTCCCTACCCTTGGTTTTTATATTGGCTTTTATTTTATCTATATTGTATGTACCTGTTTCATGTATGACATGTTTTACTCACTAATCTGTAAAGCACAGTTGGCCTTAAAAATTTATAATAATAATAATAATAATAATAATAATAATAATAATAATAATAATACACATTTTCTGTAAAACCATTTTAGAAAATGTTCCCCTTTGTGTTCACCTTTCAATTCTTAGAGATATTTGGGTTTAAAATCAGGTCCAAGTTTTCATACTTATACTGTACTGTAAATATTGTTACCAGGCTAAAGCCATTAACACAGGGCTTAGAGATGGGTAAACCAGGAATACACAGACTGTAAATTATTCTCACCCCCTGAATATATCCCATTTATAATATAATCCCCGTCCCAGTCTTGTTACATTACCTGTGGAGATGACTGATGCTCTGTTTGAAATTCAAGTGTAAACAGCTGTTTCCAACCAATCAGATTGAAGAGAATTCTGTGACATCACCAACCCAGGTAGCTCAGTGCCCAGTAATCCCTGATCAGCCATTGGTTGAGAGCTGTGTAACTGTAAATGGCCATATGTATGACAGCCCTATGTCTTAGTTATGTACATATGTGTAACATGGATGAACTGTGTGAATCATGGGGAATTACTTGTGAATCTGCCAATCTATTAGGTCAAACACAATCTCGTTAGTCACTACTCATAGGCAAACCACAAAGTAATCTCCCCCAGTTATCTTGAATTCTGTACCTCTTAACGATTCTGATGGCAGGTAGGAGGTATCCTAATGACCAGTCTATGGGTAACCTGCATTAGGACCTTACACCAGACTACAATAATCACCTTGGCAAGTGCTTACCCAGTGTGCCAAAATCAAACGTTCTCATGTGTAACGTTCTAATGTAAACTGCAGCATTAAATATAGTTCTTGTAAAAATATGATAGTGACTGTTTCCCACTAAGCTTGTTACTTACTGTCATAGGAAATTAAATCAATGGCAGAAGTAGCTACATGAAGATATGCTTCATGTAAAGTATTTGACATTACTCAAATATCTATTTTCCACATTACTTTTTAATTGGATTTTTACATGTATTTGGGTTTAAAATCAGGTCCACATTCTTTTTATACTTATACTGTACTGTAAATATTGTTACCAGGTTAAAGCCATTAACACAGGGCTTAGAGATGGGTAAACCAGGAATACACAGACTGTAAATTATTCTCACCCCCTGAATATATCCCATTTATAATATAATCCCCGTCCCAGTCTTGTTACATTACCTGTGGAGATGACTGACGCTCTGTTTGAAATTCAAGTGTAAACAGCTGTTTCCAACCAATCAGATTGAAGAGAATTCTGTGACATCACCAACCCAGGTAGCTCAGTGCCCAGTAATCCCTGATCAGCCATTGGTTGAGAGCCGTGTAACTGTAAATGGCCATATGTATGACAGCCCTATGTCTTAGTTATGTACATATGTGTAACATGGATGAACTGTGTGAATTATAGGGAAGTGAAGCCATGACCTGAATGGTTATGTTATAAAAAAAATATCTATATATTGGCATAAGACTACTTAGTTGGGTATTTCTCATTGTTGTGTGTGAAACAAGAAGAATTTTTACTTTTCCCCCACATTTTGTTTTTTTATGTTTCACTAGAGATGAGCGGTACGGAGATAGAATTAGATAGACAGGAATTTTAGGGTACAGAGTCGAATTGAGACATGACTCGGTGTCTTGCTCCAAATTCCGATCTGAAAATGAGGCAAAATGTCATTTCATGTAAAATGTCAGATCTCGTGAGTATTGGATCGATATCTTCAATGTATAGCCGTCCTTCCTGTTCTCAGCTGCCATTTAGAAGTGATAGCAGATGGGTATATTATTAAACTATTTAAGAGTTAACAAAAACTATTCTTTCTTAATTTTAAAATCAAAGATGTTTAAATCTGATGACAGTAGTGCCAGGGGCAGTATCAGCGACATCTGAAATATTTAGTGGGGAAAAATAGGGAACTGTTTGATTGTGAGCAGCACCCCCCCTCCCCCCACAAACAAAATGCATATACTGTATATATATATATTATATATATATATTTATATATGTTGCTTTTACAATCTAAATGTTTGTCTGTGAAGGTAATTGTGTGTGAGGGGCAGCATCACATCTGTCCTAGTGAGCGGCTATATGGCAGGGTGCGGTGAATGACCTGACACTGTGTATTATACACAACCCAGTGGGCTGTCACAGTTATATAGTCTTTTGTTTGACCAGTACCGCTTGTCACATATCTGTAGCTAAGTGGACAGTCGGTACAATGACATTTTCTAGGGACTGAAGGACTTTTTGTTTAACCTCACAGTACAGCAATTGCTGTTAAGAAGAAATAAGATTGTGATGGAATTTGGTAACGTGGACACATGATCTCAACTAATCGGTTATAACCTGATGCATTGATGGGGAAATTGGACTCACATCCAGTGATAACATAGCTGTCATGGCTTTAGTGATCCGCTGTGCAGCAGGATGCTGGCTGTCATACTTGGTTCCTCTTGCGTCTCAGACAATTGTTGATTATAATACAATAAAAAGATTGGTATATTTGCGCAGGCCAACTGAAAGCAGCCTCTGTTCTCACACACACACACACACACACACACACACACACACACACACACACACACAATGTGCTAAAATAACAGTTTTAAAGAGTCAACTGTGAAATAATATATATATATTCTTTCCATCTTGATGTATGTCTTCCACAAATTCCAGAAGTTTGCAGTGATCAAAGTAACTTTCAGATTTCTGGCATTCACCACGATTATGGTCACATAAAAAAAAGTGAAAAGATAAAATCATATCATAGCGTAACATATAATATGTGGTTACACCGAAAACCACTAAATATCCCAAGGATCCAGTGGGGGTTGATAATTACGACAAAAACACCACGTGATGGGTGTTCTCAATCCCCTATTGGATATACACTTACAAGATTTCAACCTTGAATCAATATAAGCCAATATTTGTATTATACATTGCTTTTATGCTTCTTTGGTGCCTTGTCAGGTCAGTTGTCACTTGTCTTTTGAGCACCTATCATAAAGGAGATCCAGTAAGAGGACAAGATTCCAGGAGGATATCCATGTATACATATTGGCTTATATTGATTCAAGATTGAAATCTTGTAAGTCTACTACTGTCTTATATCACTGAGGTAGTATCAGTACAAAGTAACATGATAGTATAATGTGGGCAGCGTGTCTTGAATTTGGTTCCAAGTCACCCTAACAAAATAATAACATTAGTTTAGCCATTTATTTTTTATTTTGATAAAATGTACATACGAGGACAAACTTTTAAGAGCTAATTTCTCTTGTGGTTACTCGTTAACAATTCATATGAATGTGTACACATCTAACAACAAGATCATCCTAGGGGGGAATTCAATCGGCTTCTGCACTATCACCGTTGATAACAGTAATTTGAACCCGGACGTCTGCTCGCTGCTCCCTGAGCAAAACAAACAGCGTTAAAACTTACCGCACTAGCGGTAATAATGTGCAGTATTACCGTAGTAACAGTAATAGTGCACAGGCCGTGTTACTTTCAAACATCTCCACCTTTTCTAACCCACAGTTTCGTAAATATACCCCAATGAGTGTGGTGGTCCCGCCAGCCCCTGGATCACTCACCCCCTCCTGGGTCCTCCACTGCTGGGGGAGAACCTTGGCTGGCATAGAAATTACAGGTAAAATACAGACTTGATATACTAAAGATTGAGATGTTTTGGAGAAAGTATAGCAGGCAAAATAATAAAGATGCTGTAATATTAATGGTGAAAGAAATAACTTCTTTATAACAACCCTTCACTCTCAAATATACAAAAAAAAAAATCTGCTTTCAGTATGTTGTTTACATCACATTATGTATTGGTTACAAAATATTCAAATATATATTACAAAGCTCAGCTGTCTGTAGTATGTAACAGCGCACACAAATGTCTGATAACGTCCATTTACAATATCAGGTTATATATTCCACTTGCTGGTCCTCATCATAACAAGTGACAACACAACTATCACTCTTCGCGTTAAATTCATCAGGTGGGATAATAACATGAAGTTCAGGAGTAGAAATAAAATAATTAAACTGTTTTTATTATGTTTCTTGTGTACTCCTTCGTTAATATCGCTTGATGAACGGATACTTTAAAGAAGAAAACACATAACAGTCCGCACCAGAACGTGTCCTTTTACCCTCTGGAGCGCAGCTCTGGGAGAAGTAAGTCACAAGCACTATGTGAACTGTCCGGTAAACAGATGAGCTTTCAGCAGGGTCCTGCAGTTAGAGACCATACATGACAGACAGACATTCTGTGAAGATTTCCAGGGGCAGCATTCAAGAAGGGTCGCAGTCCTGAGAGCAGAGGTAACCTAGGAAAAATAAAGCGTCAACATGAGCAGAGGGTGGGTACGTACAGATTGTGATAATAGATATAACAGGTGGAAATGGATTGGCCAGCTCTAAATACTTTTGCAATGAAAAGATAATTAAAATGGAAAACAAGATGATTTCAGTAGCAGAACAGTAATTAATGATGGAGAGTAGGGAGGTTATTCCTGCAGCGACTATTTGAATGGACTGTAGGGTACCAAGATATCATTACAGCAAGATGGAGGTTGCAGCAGTCTGGATGGTATGTAACAAAAATTGCTTTGTAGTACAAGAAAAAATGCATTTGTAGCTGTACAAAAGGACTCACCGTCCACACTTTCAGTGCCCAGTGGGGGCTTATATATACCCAGTAACCCCCACCTGACCCAGGCCCCTTAAGGAAACATGAAGCTGCCCCAACACTAACAAGTAGCCATTCCAACTTGCTAAACCTATCTTCCAGCACTGTGCACTACAGAGCACTGTGAAGCAGTGACGGCCATTCCTGCAATCACTACCTGGGAACATCTGTAGCGTCTATACCTAGGTCCCGCAGAGTTACCCAGCATTGTGAAGGGGGGGGGGCACTTAATCTAAACTGAAGGCCTAACAGGAGAGAAGAGTATAGAGCAGGAGGAGTGTCGGTGAACTTCTAGGATGTCTTAAATGGCCCTTTCGCCTGTTCCCTACAATATACTACAGTGGTTCCTGGTATCCCCAATTAATGCCTGAAGTATACCAAAACTTAAAGTTATGGATAAGTGAGAAGGCTGAAGTACGCCACCTAAAAACAGTGCATTGAAATCTGGATGTATTGTTATTTTTGTGAGATAATTGAGGTGTCTTATGTACAGTTTGTGACAAAAGCAATTATATTAATGGCCTGTAATGATAATATCATCTAACTAAACTCTGACTAGATACAGTTAAAAAAAGAAAACCCCAACATCTATGGCAACAATGATCTCTGTATTATTATCTCATTCACTGCTAAGGATCTACTCCTCTTTCAAATAAAAGGCGCCTCTTTCATTTTGAAGTAAGAGAGGTGTCAGGATTGAGGCAGCGGGGCCTGTGAGGTAAAAGCTGGTGGGCAGCAGTGAGACACGATTGTGGGCAGGAGGCCTGTCAGGCAAAAGATCATGTAATACGTGTCATGGGGAATATCAGAGAAAAGTTAGCAAGTGTTGTCAGGTTATTGTTGTTTGAGGAGGGGCCGTGTGGGGAAGAGACTTCTCCTTCACATGCCTCATGCTTTAGTCACACATGTCCCCTCTCTGCCCAGCACCTTTAGTCACACATGTCCCCCCTCTGCCCACATGCTTTAGTCACACATGCCCCCTCTCTGCCCAGCACCTTTAGTCACACATGCCCCCTCTCTGCCCAGCACCTTTAGTCACACATGTCCCCTCTCTGCCCACATGCTTTAGTCACACATGTCCCCTCTCTGCCCAGCACCTTTAGTCACACATGTCCCCTCTCTGCCCAGCACCTTTAGTCACACATGTTCCCTCTCTGCCCAGCACCTTTAGTCACACATGTTCCCTCTCTGCCCAGCACCTTTAGTCACACATGTCCCCTCTGCCCAGCACCTTTAGTCACACATGTCAACTCTCTGCCCAGCACCTTTAGTCACACATGTCCCCTCTCTGCCCAGCACCTTTAGTCACACATGTCCCCTCTCTGCCCAGCACCTTTAGTCACACATGTCCCCTCTCTGCCCAGCACCTTTAGTCACACATGTCCCCTCTCTGCCCAGCACCTTTAGTCACACATGTCCCCTCTCTGCCCAGCACCTTTAGTCACACATGTCCCCTCTCTGCCCAGCACCTTTAGTCACACATGTCCCCTCTCTGCCCAGCACCTTTAGTCACACATGTCCCCTCTCTGCCCAGCACCTTTAGTCACACATGTCCCCTCTCTGCCCAGCACCTTTAGTCACACATGTCCCCTCTCTGCCCAGCACCTTTAGTCACACATGTCCCCTCTCTGCCCAGCACCTTTAGTCACACATGTCCCCTCTCTGCCCAGCACCTTTAGTCACACATGTCCCCTCTGCCCAGCACCTTTAGTCACACATGTCCCCTCTCTGCCCAGCACCTTTAGTCACACATGTCCCCTATCTGCCCAGCACCTTTAGTCACACATGTCCCCTCTCTGCCCAGCACCTTTAGTCACACATGTCCCCTCTCTGCCCAGCACCTTTAGTCACACATGTCCCCTCTCTGCCCAGCACCTTTAGTCACACATGCCCCCTCTCTGCCCAGCACCTTTAGTCACACATGTCCCCTCTCTGCCCAGCACCTTTAGTCACACATGTCCCCTCCCCATCACCTTTAGTCACACATGTCCCCTCTCTGCCCAGCACCTTTAGTCACACATGTCCCCTCTCTGCCCAGCACCTTTAGTCACACATGTCCCCTCTCTGCCCAGCACCTTTAGTCACACATGTCCCCTCTCTGCCCAGCACCTTTAGTCACACATGTCCCCTCTCTGCCCAGCACCTTTAGTCACACATGTCCCCTCTCTGCCCAGCACCTTTAGTCACACATGTCCCCTCTCTGCCCAGCACCTTTAGTCACACATGTCCCCTCTCTGCCCAGCACCTTTAGTCACACATGTCCCCTCTGCCCAGCACCTTTAGTCACACATGTCCCCTCTCTGCCCAGCACCTTTAGTCACACATGTCCCCTATCTGCCCAGCACCTTTAGTCACACATGTCCCCTCTCTGCCCAGCACCTTTAGTCACACATGTCCCCTCTCTGCCCAGCACCTTTAGTCACACATGTCCCCTCTCTGCCCAGCACCTTTAGTCACACATGTCCCCTCTGCCCAGCACCTTTAGTCACACATGTCCACTCTCTGCCCAGCACCTTTAGTCACACATGTCCCCTCTCTGCCCAGCACCTTTAGTCACACATGTCCCCTCTCTGCCCAGCACCTTTAGTCACACATGTCCCCTCCCCATCACCTTTAGTCACACATGTCCCCTCTCTGCCCAGCACCTTTAGTCACACATGTCCCCTCTCTGCCCAGCACCTTTAGTCACACATGTCCCCTCCCCATCACATCACTACTTCTTACCTTTCCTCCACTACACAGGAACAGGAAGTTATCCAGCAGCAGCTCCTGCACTGTGTACCATGTGACTACAGCAGTCACATGACCTCGTGATGTCACAGAATTATCTGAAAGTGATTTAGCTTCTAACAGCTAGTAATGAACGTAGCATATAGCTGACTAGCAGCAATGTTATCACTAGAGTAAAACACATTATTACTGCATTGTCCTTAATGGAGAACAGCGGCGGCCATTTTCCCTTAGTCTCCCAGACACAATACAGCTGATACAGTTATGTACCAGTGACGTTCCAGAGGGGGCGTGGTCACATACTCTTGCAGGAGCCATTTTACAACCTGGAGAGCAGCTTTAACTCATTCATATATAACAACAACATCCAGGACCTGTACAAGGCTGAGGTAATATCTTCTAACAATATATTATTATTATGCTGAGAGCAGAGATATGAAGGATTATTATACAGAGGAGTCTGTATAGGGAGACATTACAGCTCATATAAAATGCTGTTTATAATGGGAGATTATTATTATATAGAGGAGAGGGATGTTGTAATTACTATATATGCAGAGGGATGTGACAGCTCCCAGCACACACACTGTTTATAATGGGTGATTATTATTATTATTATTATTATTATTATTATTATTATTATATAAAGGATAATAATCTATATAGTGATATATAAAGAGTAATAAGACAGTTCCCAGCACACGCACTGTTTATAATGGATGAATATTATAGAAAGGATAATAATCTATATAGTGATATATAACAAGGAATAAAACAGGTCCCAGCACACACACTGTGAGCTGTAAAGAAGTAAAAAATTAGTAGGTACAAAGCGTCCCATCCAATCCCGTTTTCAATGTATCATAGTAGAGCGGGTGGGTCCCAATCCTGTTGAGAAAATGGTCTGGTCACTACACTTGCATAATGTGAGTCTGTAAAAGTCTAGGTTGCACGGTCTAATCACGTCGTGCAGGTTCCCTGTTTGTTGGAAAGTCAAGGGTTTCTTAGATTGAGTAAGGAACTGCCCCACCGTTCTAACCCCCGCGTCATTCTAGATAGTGAATAGCTAGGCAGCCTCTCCATTCTAAAAACTAGGGTTCCCAAATAGAGGAATATGGATAGATAAGTAAGGTTTTAGTTTCAATGTATGTATGATGTGCCACAATTTTCTAGTGGACATAAAATGGTGGTTGTCAAGAACTGTCGCTGATACCTTGTGGTCATGTAGATGTAGGAAAGCAGTCAATTTTAGGCCAGGGAGGAAATTTTGTTCTGGTGAGGTATCCGCATAGGTGTCAGACCCTTGTATCAAATCCCTCCGGTACTGAAGTTGAGCAGCCTGATTATAGAGTTCTATATTGGCCAAATGAAATCCAGCATTAGTCCTGGGTTGTTAAAGTTTCAATAGCCCAATTCTTGATTTTTTTCCCCCGAAATGAAGTTTTGAAATACTCTACAAGTCTAGGGGAGGATTTCATCTTAAGTAAATTTGCTCTACCCATTAAGTAAAGACAAAGATGACCCCAGCCCTCAACCTCGTTACTAGGTTCCCAACAACTTTCGAGATATGATGTTGATAGAAGAGACCAAGGTTCTTAGAAAGTTCTATACCTAGATATGGGATAGTGCTTTACGCCAATTTAATTGCTATGTTTCTAGCCAAGTAGCGTCAGGTAAAGCAAGGATCAGGTATAATGCCAGGGATTTATCAAACGGACAGCTTGATAAATACAACACGGACGCCCCGAAATACAGTATGTAGGTCTCAAGCATAGGATCAAGTACTAGGTTGAAGAGTAAGGGTGACATGGGGCAGCCCTAACGTGTACCCCTCGTCATGGGTGCCGCCTCTCCAATCAGGCCATTGATTAGTAGAGAGGTGGTTGGGCAAGAATAGAAAAAGCTTATGGCCCTGAGTCATTAAGGCAGCATACAGAGCGCATCGTGCAGTTGTTCTCAACGGCACGTAAATCATCTCTGCGTAGTCCTGGAGTCGGCAAGGAGCGGATCTCAGGATACGTGTGGTGATGACTATGGGCGTAGGGTCACTCTTCTGTACTAGACCAGACACTGCAGGATGCGTACAATATATATGTGGAATATGAAATCTCAAAAGAACCGTAGACCGTCGTAACTGTCATTTGCGTTGGCATACGCAGCGGACTTGCTTTTGTTGACGGCCGAGTGTCCTCGTTCTGGGCATGCGCAGAAGGGAAATGCGTATGATACACACAAATAACAGAGATACGTTCCTTAATGACTCAGGCCCTATCAGAGTAGTGAAATCCTCTCTGAATGCCCCACGTTTGTGTACCTCATACATATAGGGCCAGGATACTGCATCAAATGCCTTATTGGCGTCCAGGCTAAGTAGTATATTCTTGGAAGGATATTGTAAGGACGAGGAGGCCACCGCCGCGATGGCTTATACATATTTCAATCACCGAGTGATGGGAAAATGGACTGTAAACGAGTGGCCATGATTTTAGCCAGCAGCTTAATATCCAAATTAAGTAGTGTGATAGGGCCATAGGAGGCCATGGATTGTGGGTCTTTTCCTCAGTTTCAATATTAGCGTAGTGAATGCTTTATTAAAATTAGGAATGGATTTTGATTTTTAAATTAGTGCAACCCCAACGGGTCTGTGCTAGGTTATGTTTTACTCACTGGAGTTGTACGATTTACTACACTGTTCAAACTGCTGAAATACCAACTCTGATTAAAATGAGTTACAGATTTTGCTATATTTTTAGTTGTAAGTTTTACGATTATAGAATGTTTCCACTTTCCTGGACTTTTTAAATGTGCAAAATGGACAAGAAGGGCTAGTTTTACAAATCCAACCCCTGTCCTACATGTAAGTGTTTCCTATATGGACTGTCTAGTAGAATGTATCTAGCACTTACTTCTCCTATTATCTTCCGTAGGTTGGCCATTCTGAGTCCTCTGTCTACTACAAGAACCCACTTTAAACTTGTCTTTAAAGGTGAACCCACTGAAGGTTTGGGTGATAGGTGAGCCCACTGAGCTGCAATAGATGTAAATGCTATATACACTCTACTTTCATGTATATATGAAACAGTTACATATAGGATATTGGTTGTATTTGTAAAATATACTATTATTGTATTGTAGTTAACTCCTAAAAATTCCAAATACATGGAGCTTCATTTATCTTTTTATCCAATTCATTTCACAGGATTACACCGTAGTAATAAAGAGATTTGGTGGGCCACCCTCAAGTGTGTCAGGAGTATTGAGCAGGACCCAGAGTCCCATCACGGTTCCTCCACCTCACTCACTGATATATGAGGGAAACAATGACTAGAAGATCCTGGAACTGATCAACAAGATCATTCCGCTGGTGACTGGAGAGGTGACTGCTGGGAATGTGACATAATACAGTAACACCAGGGGATGTGTCTGCGTGATGACTGTATCATTGGGTGTATTAGGTTCCTATAAAGTGTTGGGATGTCACTGTCTATTTATCCATGCAGGAGTGGACGTATTTAAGATTGCAGAAGAGTCTTTTCAAAGACGTAATGATGGAGAATCACTGGATTCTCAAATCACTGGGTAAGAGGAGATTTTCATTTATTGTAGGGGAGAGAACAGTTTTGAAGGCCACCTAGATACACATCATCTGAGAATCACATATAAACAATGTATTCACTCAGTGTATGTTTCCTACAGATGGATCCAGTAACACAAATACCACAGAGAGATGTCCGTGTCCTCTTTATTCACAGGATTGTACAGAGGAAAATCACAGTATTCCACAGGTAGGTGACATTTTAGGGTCTCGCCAAATACCAAAGTGAATTTCCCAATATATGATCTGTAAAAAAAATACTTGTGTGGATCATATACACTGACATTCCTCTGTCTCATCATAAATTATTAAATCAGTTATTATTAAATATATTTGTATTGTTTTGTGGGCTGTTTAGGATGACGTCATGACTGGTATTAAATTAGAATTTATAGAGGGAAGGAAAGAGACGTATGTGAGGGGTGATCAGCAGTGTAAGGAGGAGGAAATCAGCATAGGTGAGTAATAAACACTTATTACAGACAAGAGTCACATATTCTCCTTGTATAAACAATGTAATCAGTCACTGTGTGTTTCCTACAGATGGATCCAGTAACAGAAATACCCCAGAGAGATATCTCCGTACTCTTTATTCACAGGAGTTTCAGGTAGATGACATTTTAGGGTCTTGCCAAATACCTAAATGCCAAAGTGATTTTATTATATTATCTGTAAAAAAACAGCGTGGATCTTATACTCTCATATTCTTCTGTTTCATCTCACATTATTAAATCAGATATTATTTAATATAATATTCTTAAAGGGGTCGTGTCCTGGACATACATGGAGTACAAGTATGCTTGCTACGTTCTCCATCCTAAAATTCCTGCATTTATCCTCCATTTTGAGTTTGCTGGTTTATTTGGACTCTGTCTAGTCCTGGAGCTTACTTACCCCTCTTGGCATCCTCTGGGGTACTTCTCCTGATCCGCGGCTGCGGCGCTGCTCTTCGAGACCCCAGCCTGGTGTGTGGAGGCTGCTACCTGAGCGGACCCGTTGCAGCCTGACTCCTTGGTGGACAGCGCTTCTGCCTCTCCGTGCTGCCGGCGCTGACTGTTGGTGCGGACACCCCAGGGACCCCTGCTGTGGTGAGACAGATCACCATACTTACCCATCACTGTCAGGTCGTCGGGTGCCGACACTTGCTCAGGCTCTTCCCTTTACTGTGTGCGACTCGAGTACATGACAATGCTGTAGACTATACCCCTCTGCCCTGGGAGCTGGGGACGGACATTTTCTGTTCCTGTCCTGTAATCTGGGCTGACGTCTTGGTAGTGCCCTATTTTCCACCATAGAGAGCGGCGATTTGTCCTCATGCTGCACAGTTCTGTTGCTCCAAGTCAGCCTTCCATCCTGAGATACAGATTGGATCCCCAACAGCTGGGCCTCAGGCTCTGAGTGCATGCAGGTACCTCACACAGTGGCTGTAATTTGACTTATGCTATCTTGCCTGTTTGTGCTGTGATAACATTCTGGCACTTGACATCTAATATATATTACTCCTCTGGGACAGTCATTAGCTTATTTATTGAACCTCATTCCCATATCTGGATTATCCAGTTTGCCTTTTATAAGTGGTGTCTATACTATCTTGACTCTGTTCTATGATCCTGCCTTGGGTACTTTCATGGTAAGACTTTCATACAAGTGTTTATCCATGAAATACAACACTATTATTATACCCATTCCTCTATATTGGGATGTATTTTCCTCGTTATATGATCATGCTGCTCTGGCCGGATGGCTTGACCGGTTTGCCTATTCCTCTACACCCACTGACAGTTCTGGAGAAACTCCATTATGTGTGCCCTCCCAAACTACCACTGTTCCTAATGCACCAACCTCACCTACTTACCCTGAGGTCACATTGCAGCAGCTTCTACAGCTGGCCGAACTTTCCCTTTTTAGACATGATATGCAACAAATCCAATAGTGAGGGGCTGAAGCGGAGACTCTAGAAGATGCTACAGCACCTATGAAGGGTCAAATTGATAATTTGGAAGCTCAGATGTTGGCATGTAAGCAGACGCTTTCTTTTAGTGAGGGGAGTCTCTGATGCAATAATACTCGTTTTGTGGGGCTACCTGAATAAGTGGAGGGGCCTGGTACTGAATGTTTCTTGGAGAAATGGTTAATTCAAGCTTTTGGGAAGGATTCCTTTACGGCTCAGTTCGCAGTGGAGCAAGCTCATCGCATCCCTTCTTAGGCAGCTCCACCCGGGGCACCTCCCCGTGCCTTCATAGCCAAAATCTTACATTAGAAAGACTGATACAACTCTGCGACCATTCCCCTCTTATATTGTCTGTAGACTTTGCCATTACCAGGGGCTCAATCTTTCTGGAACCTGAACTCTTTTAGTTACCTTTAATGGGCAAGGGACCTGATCTGGTTGCCTTGTGGGAAGAGTTCTTTGTGGATAATGCAGAAACAGTCCAGACCCCTCTTGCCTCATTAAAGGATCATTTAATTTACATACATATCATTTTTTAACTCTTTTTCTGTCTTTTGTCTTGTGCATTATGAATACTTAGTTAGATCTTTCTTAATTGATTTAATTACACATTCCTTTAGTTGAGCCTACCATACTCCCAGCTATACTACTAGGTATCCACCACTTTACCATCTTATTTTCCTTGACTATTCCCTTGTCCACTCTCCTCTTCTTCCTGGGGTACTCTCTGTATACTCCACCATGTCCTCGTACCTTCACCACATTATCTTAGTGTTTTCTGTCTCTCACACCTTCTACCCCAACATCTCATCCCCCTTCTACCTCCTTTTCTTTTAACTTTTTATTTGTAACAGCAGATAGATATCAATATACAGCACAACCGTACATGTTGTTGACATTAAATAAGAACCAAGGTTACACAATCTAAAAATCGGAGAGGAAACAAAAAATAAAACAAAACAAAGCAAAAATACAAATGACTATAGAAATATAGATTATATTCTATGTCACATTCCAATTGGTAGTTGGGAATTAACGGCCTACGTGGTGAGTGTACAAGTGAGGACTTTTCCTGTACCAAAGATAGACCATGTAAGGTTGGATATATATAACAAATAGATCAAACTGCTGTTTTATTTTTTAATTTTTTATGATGAGGGGGAGAAGGGAGAGGGACTGGGGTAGAGGTGGAGGTATTTTCCAAATTGGAAATACATCTCCTACCTCCTTTTCTTAAATCTTTATAGTAGAAACTGGAGCTTTACATAAGATCTGAAACCACTTGATTCCCATTTCCCGATATACATAATCATCTTGTCACTTCAGCCCCAGCTGACAGCCTCCATTGCTGTCCCAATCAGGAAGGAGTGTAACCCATATTCTGCCACTGCCCCCCCCCCCAGCTTCCCCATGCACTGTCTGACAATAGATATAAACTGAAAGTGATACAGAAAAGCTGATTGTGCCGAGATAGGATTACAGTTACAATCCCCCCATACAAAGGTATGTATCTGGTCACTAGTATTTGGATATATTGTTATCCCCATTTGGCACATATAATTCCCACTCTAGAATCCAAGACTTCTCCTGCGCTGCCCCCCTTCACTGGAACGACCTCCCTCGCTCCATCCGTCTCTCACCCAACCTGTGCTCCTTCAAACGGGCACTTAAAACTCACCTGTTTCTTAAGGCCTACCAACCATCCACTTAACCTCTCATCTCTTCGGTTCTCCCCTTTGCCTCACTGGCTCCCTTCTGTGCCTGATTCTGTCCACCCTCCCTTAGGATGTAAGCTCGTATGAGCAGGGCCCTCTTTCCTCCTGTCTCCATACCTGTTCTTCCACTCCGTCTCTACTGTATTTGCCTGCCCGGAGTTTAGGAAGTATTGGTATTTTATGTTTAATGTTCTGTACTGTTTTGCCCTGTATGGTCTACTGTTTGTACTGTGTACGGCGCTGCGGAAACCATGTGGCGCCTTACAAATAAACGATAATAATAATAATAATAAAGACTCTGTGGATTCATTTGGTTGAAGTATATGGATTTCATAATATGGTTCTGAATGAAGATTTAATGGACTAAAACTGCAGGTTCATAAATATATCCAGGTGGGCTCCATGTGCCTTATTTGGACTACAAATTGTCTGCTGTACTATATCCTGGCCAGTTACCCCCTCCCTCAGTGAGGACAGGAAGTCTGGAGCAGCTGGAGCCCCTTTCACAACATAAATGTATAGAAGGGATTGAAACAGGAAGTTGCTATTCATCATCTGGGATTAAGCCCTGCAGTAACCAGTTTGCTACTCTATTGTTCTCTCTAGGACTGTGTCAGACTACTATGCACTAGACCAGCTGGGGGGAAACCCATGTGGGGATGACTTTTCTCCACTCCCATATCCAACCCCTGATTTGGGAGCCAATGGCATTCTGTACGGACTTGGGATAACCTTACAGGACGGGATTTCACCTGTGGGAATTCTGAACTGTTTAAAAAGAGCCTGCAAGGAGACCAAGGGTTGTTTATTGGATATCCTTAGCTTGGTATTGAAGATCTGTCTCCTACCAGCTCCAACGTGTGTCCTGATTACAATTTTACATCTAGGCACATCTCTGGCTGAACATGGTGCAACAGTATAACTCTGCCCCATGGGAGCTGCTTGTGCGTCTGCACATCTGGGGGTAAATGTATCAAGCTGAGAGTTTTCCGGCGGGTTTGAAAAGTGGAGATGTTGCCTATTGCAACCAATCAGATTCTAGCTTTCATTTTGTAAAATGCACTAAATAAATGATAGCTAGAATCTGATTGGTTTTTCAAACCCGCCGGAAAACTCTCAGCTTGATACATTTACCCCCTGGTGTGCCTACAGGAGTAGGGTGACAGGGGTCCAGGCTGCTAACATCTCGGTAGTGAGCATAAGGCCGAGAGGCCAGGACCAGCAAGCCTAGAAGTGTAGAAATCGGAGGAATCTGGAAGACCTGAGTACTGAGCTATTGTGACAAAAGCATCAGGACCAGAGACTTTTTTACAACTTAGCCCGGCCAAAGAAATACTGTTTAAACATATGTAACGGTTCCTCATATCTTTATCTGGGGATGTGTTGGGGAGGTTTTTAGATGTTGGCGATTTAATATAGTTATTGTGTTACAGTTGTGTTTGCACCTTCTGTAATAAAGGTACTATTATAGCTACCAAAGAACACCAAGGTACCAGGGCTACTCTGTGGGCCTTGACTCTAATGCCCTGGTGTCCTGACACTGATCATCAAAATCTGAGGAGCATGACTGTCCCAATACTATCCCCATTCATTATAGGTTTTCATAAGACGCTGGTCTCGTCACATGAAAAGAAAAATGTCCAGATAGTGGATAACTGACTTGATTCCCATTTCCCCCCTTAGCACCCACTCTTTTAAGGAGGTGAAAGCTTCAGGAAGATGCCTCTTACAGAATGGCCGCATCAAGTGAGGTGTATGATGCAGAACATGTCTCCTTACTGATCCCATTAGTCACCGAATCTTTCTTTGGAATTGACAAATGATGAATCAGGCTGAATATTCTGGGCTTTGTTTTAGGGACCATTTACAGTGCATAATGCATGGCTGACATCAAATATCCGTACGGTTTCAACTCTTTGGACTCCCTATAAGGAACTCTAAAAACATTCTAAAACCCATTCTCCAATAATAATGCTGCCTCCCTGTCTGGATGTCTCCTAAGTCAGGGATGCTTTGTATCTATATTTAATTTATGTATTTTTCAAGCAGGTTTCCCATGCCTGAACTGTCTTCCGATCTTAAAAACACTTAGCAAGCGGCTGCCCTCCACCACAGCTGAACATTCATGTCTGAGTCTGCATGGGGCCACATACATTGGCCATCAATAAACTGCCAGCATGTTCCCTTTCTTGCTCCTACCAACACCACAGCAGGCCCAGGAGAAGACCACTGCCAACCCATTGCAGGAAATCCCAACCTCATTTATAGCCACATGGGACATCCAGACAGCAAGAACTTGTAAAACATGCCCATATTCAGGGCATAAAATAACGTTTCTCCCCTTCATTACTTCTCTGACATACAATACCTTTCTGAATTACTTTGAAACCCTTTCCCACATCAGCACATGAATTTGGCTGTTCCCTAAGTGATTTCTCTGATATTTAACAATTTGGAATATGTGTAAAACATTTACCACATTCAGAGCAAGAATATCTCTCCTGTATGACATGGTCTTTCTCCTGTATGGTGCGCAACAAGAAGTGAATTATGTGCTAAATATTTCCAACATTCTGTAATATGGTTTCTTTACGGTATGGCTTCTTAGATACTTAAGAAGTAATATTTTAGAAAAACATTTCCCACATTCTGAGCAGGACCAAAATTTACCTGGAGGAGGTGGTAGGGCAGCCATAACCCCTGAGCTGCCTTAACCTTAGACCTCACCTACCTTTCCTTGAACAGTCACAATTTGTGTTGGTCAAATAGGCTGAACCTACTAGGAAAGGTGTTTGGGCTGATCGGGGGGAACTCCTGGCAAACTGTGCATGGTTTGAGTGGATTGGCAATTGGCTTAAATTGTCCTGATTTTGCAATTGGTATTGATGACAGGTATTGCACAGGTACTGGTCCCAGTGTACATCTATTTTGCCTAAGGGAAGCTGACTTGTACAGTCAAACAAATAGCTACAATAAAAAGTGTTGCATCCCTCTCTCTCTGTGTAGTGAATAAAGGTCTTTTGAAATATGCCCATAGCAAGGGAATTTCTTATCCACATAAATATCTAGTTATTGCTACAGTAAGAAGAAAAACACAGACACAATTCTTTCATTAGAAAATGTATTGCATGGAAATGGTAAAATAACCACATGCACAGTGTACACATAACAACATATACAACAAAATCATAACTAGTACAGTAAAGACATAATGGGGCTTATTCAGAGTTGGACGCATTTGCGCACCAAACGTACGTTGGAAATAATGTACACAAAAAAGTGGATTTACTCATTGATGTTGAATCTCAAGGCGCCTGCAGCTCAAAAACAGTTTCTTTGTGACCAGTGTAGGTCTGCCCCCCCCCCCCCCCCCGATACAGTGGGGTGCAGATATAAAATGTAATTAAAAATGGAAATGTCAATTACGCAATACTCAATCAGCAAATTAGAAACAGCTGAATAGGGCTGATAGTCATCATCATATACCTGCACCAAAAATCTAATACCTGCATGAGGATCGAGCCCTAAAAGGCGTATTTGCAGATGTTATGTTACAATTACATGAACCCACCCATACTGTGCTCAGCCCATGCATGCTAGTCCCTGCACATCCTTATTCTGCTTTTCCAGACAAAGGCGGACGGATGTCAGCGATATAAATAACTCTATATATGGACATATACTTTCTGGATTTTGGAATCATTGCAGTATGAAAATACACATCTTATGCAAACAATGACGTACTTCTAACTCTAAATGAGCCCCAATATATACATTTCCTTTATACAACGATGGTAAAGATATTTTGCATTCCCCACTAGAGCAGATCAAGCTCCACCTAGTTTGATGTCTATGTACTAAAATACCAGCTGTGCGATGTTTTGCTTGTTTGTTCCACCTTCAGATTGCTTTATTTTATCTTGTACACACCATCCTGAAAATGTTACTACAAGCATTTATTTTCTTAGTAGCCTCCTTCCGTGATTTTAGCCATGTATTTATAACATCAGGGAGAGTGGATTATTTTCTTGCCCCAGGATACAACATAAAGCTGCTCACTGGGTACAATTATACAGAAAGCAGAGCAACACAAACACACAGCTCTGCCCCGTGGTATCACCACACGGGTTAAACGTACAGAGGGAAACCAGGACGTAAAAGTTGTGTATTTACTAAAACTTGGAGTAAAGCCTATACAAGCCATTAAATACATGTGATGGTTGGAAACCCCTTTAATTATGCTTCTGAAAGGATTTTATTTTATACAGGGCTTTGTCACTAAAAACAATACATTGGGTATAGTGAAGCCACCTAAAAAGCCTTGACATAATTGAGATTAAAGTTGCATTATCAAATAATTGTTACATGTTACCTTTTTGCCCCTTTCCAGCTCCAGGGTCTGCTCTATGCAGCCGCTTTTCCCAGGACACCTTCGTTTCTGGCTCCTCCGTGTACATATGGCTGTGGCAGTGGCTTGTGAGCAGGAGGTCCAATCAGAAGCCACAATCTCCATGACTCAACTCCTGATTGATCATCCTGCTTACTCATACTTCTACTTCGGGGAGATCAAAAGGGGGCGGGGTGAGTCGATTGCATAATTTGGCCCTGCGCCAAAATGTCAATTTAGTCAGAGCTGTGAGATGAACCACGGAACCACGGGAAACACTTGTGCATGGAGCAGGCCCCGGGGCTCCAGAGAGAGGAGAACCAGGTGAGTAACATGATAACATGCAACAATTAGGTGGTAATGCAGATTTAGGTGCTCCTCTGCTGCAGCATATCACTATCATGACAGTGTATTGTCTTGGCATCACAATATTCAACAGAAAGGGACTTTTAAAGAATATATATACATGATAGGGCACCAGCATACACGTGTACAGCAGCTGTAGCAGTTAATAGATTGGAGAGAACATGAGGACTGGAATATCCAAATCAGTTTAAGACAAAGAATAAGACTCTAGAAACACTGTATCTACTTAATCAGGGAATTTATTTTACATCTAGATAACATTTAACATGTTTCATTCCTACAGATTAAATTTTGTTGTCTCTGAGGTACAAAATGAATAATGAACATCATGGGAATTACTAAACAATTGGTTATTTTAATAAAAGTATAATTAATTATGTGGTAGTACAATGTAAGGAATGTGAAGAAAGTATAATATCATATAAAAAACAAGGCATCGGAAAGTATAGAAAATATATATTATATTTGAACTTGGAAGTTTTATATATATGACTCTTGGGAAAATGCGAACTGTCAGATACTGTACAACAAAGTAGGATTATATTAAATTTTAACACACTGGCAGAGTGATTGCATAATTCTGATCTTAATAAGATGTAGTTAGTAGATTTTACCATACCCTGTGGCTGGTTTCCCATCCGTGTAAAGATTAACCCTTCCAATGCTGCGGTGCCAATTGGGTTAACCCCTCAGTGCTATGTGCTGGAGGTGCAATGTATTTTAAAGTGTATTTTAATAAATATATAAATGTAGATATTTGCGATGAAAGGGTTAGCCCAGGAGTAGAAATGTATAAAGTGATATGTGTGTTTATAAAATGTTATTTCAAATGTGTATAAAACAAAAGAAATTGCTTCTCACCCCACTGCTGGTCCAGTGAGGATCGGAGCTCAGCCAGAGCTTTAATTCCTCCACTCCGGTTCCCATTTGTAAGTACAGGATGACTGGAGTGTCGGAGGGGTCTCCAATCCCTGATGGTACAGTGGGGGCTGCAGGAGCAGCCCCTGGATAAAGTAGGAGCCTGGAGCTCTCTGTGTGTAAACTCCGCTGGCAGCTGTAGTTCAGTGGCTTCTGGAAGAGACTTGCAGAGGCGCCTCCTAGATTCACACATGAATCCAGGAGTCCCAGTCTGCAGGGCACCATACTGGAGCTCAAAGAGCCTGGGGACAGCTGGTGGCAACACTATTCTCCTACAACTCATGTGCAGTTGGCATTCACAGTCGGTGAATATCTGCTGACAGGTGACACCAGTAGAAGTGGTCAGTAACAGCCAGATACAGACAGTAAGAAGGAAACCCAACTAAACTGTTTAAGATCTCCCTCTCCAAACACTGGGTAGCAGAGTAAGCCCATCCAGTCACAGTTTATAACTGGTGGCAAGCAATTTGATAATGCTAGGGTGTTTTTTTTGGAGAGCCGAGTTACTCAAGTGAAGAGCTCCTTCCACACAAGGGAATGCAAAAGATGGTTAACTACACCGCAATGTCCAAGGTAGATCTCGAAATCCTGTGCAAAGCAAGAAAAATTGTACAGTAAAAAGTCATTATCTGCTGCACCATGATTTGGGTCCTGTCACTTTACCGAATTTGAGGACGCTGTTGGAGACAGTGATCTACACTTGCAGGTGTTTGGAATGATTTCTAAACTCCATGCTTTGTCCAAAAAGGAGTGGGTCAATTATTTGGTCCTTACAATGCAAGGGCGTGCATTAGAGGCCTATTGTGTATTGACCCCAGATGACTGTGCAGACTCTGAAGTGGTAAAGAAAGTTCTCTTTAAGTGCTACATTATTACCCCAGGAACCTACTGGCAGAAATGTGAGGATCTGGCAGAAGCCTTCTCATCAACCATGAGGAATTTGCTAACCAGCTGTGGCAGTTCGTGATGAGATGTATGAATGGATCTGGTGTCAAGACCTGGGTGGATTTAAATGGTTTAATTTGCAGGGAGCAGTTGTCTCGCCGGTGCACACAGAGGGTGAAAAAATTGGTACTGGACCACAACACAATAATATTTGAAGTAGCGGCCCAGTTGGCAAATCAAAATGTAGTGGTTTGGCCACCCTGGCAGAAGCGCCAGTCTAGCAGCCAACACCAAAGAATTTTATGAATTGAAGAACATCCCTCTGCTGTTGATCACTCCGCCAAGCAAGTAGTTACAATCCTGTTCCACAAACTAGGTCCTTGTAATTAAAGCCACGGAGCCAGAAATATATTGAAAGTATTAAACTGTTTAATGTAGTGAAAAACACAGTCCATGTGATGCAAGTTAAACACAGGCCAGATCAGTGAATAAACAGACTTCCAGGTATAAGGCAAATATCAGGTTTACCTCCAAGTGACAAGATAGAGATGAATGCTAAATGCTTACAGAAAAGCAGAAACTGGCTAAGCAAGGATTTCCACAGGAAAAGAGAAAAAGCAAGGCAGTTAGTCCAAGGGTAAATAAACATTACAGGCACAGAAACATTAATGACCATCAAAGGAAACTGGGAGAGGCAGGCATATATAGGAGACAATCAGGTGCGAATGATTAACATAGTGCAGCTAGTAGTCCCTGATAGTGAGAAGAGAAGGCAGAATAACAGCACCTCTGGTGGTTCACAGGTACTGCAGGGTCAATATAATAATAAATATAGTCCCAGAGGCAGGAGCTAAAGCAGCATCATGAGGCAGATCCTAACTGTAGCCACTAACCCAGGTGCTTGTAGCTAGCTGCAATTCCACCCTGTTCCTGGAAGTCATCAGACTAGACTGGATAGGAAGTGTTATGGCTGTGGGAAAACCGGTCACCTAAGGCCAGACTGTCCCACAGGCTGACTTGCATACCCGACTAAGGGAGGTGGGCCTAAAAAGATTGTTCTTGCCCCAGAAAGTCCAGTGGCGTATGTCACAGAGAAAAGTGACTCAGTGAAGAGGACATAAAGACACCCAAAAAGAGGTGGAAGCACCCAAGTTGGACCATTGCAGGGAGAAGGCCTGAGAGTCTCAGGGACCTCAATCACTGTGGTGAGCCCCCCATCCTTGCTGAACCTGCTGCAGCATTGCCAGGCTAGACTGCCAAAGTCACAGTTCCAGATGGACTCGAAGTGCCCACGGTGAGGGTACGTCTCGATTCGGGAGCTGGCAAATAAATGTGAGATGTGCTCCTGGGAAACGATCTTGGTCATGGGATGTGGACAGGTTTTTGTCATCCCCATTACCCAGAGTCAAGCTGTCAGACTACATGCTACAGGAGTGGCAGTCTAGAGGAAAAGACCCAAGCTACTAGACAACAAGAGCTGCAACAACATTTTCCAGCCCAAAAGAAAAGGTTGAAGCTGCTAGATCATCAGTACTTAGCCAGCTCTTTACCACAGAAAATACCCCATTCCCCAGCAATGCAAAGTATGTTGTTTCCAGCACATCTGCAATTAAATATGGTGGAAAATATTACGTTATGAACTTGATATTGAGGCTGGTTGGGTGAAATAGACCTTTTATTAAATGGAAATGCTATTAATTTAATTTTTGGGCTGGTGGGGGTGAAATTGATTTAAAAATCAAATCGGAATGTTATTAATCTAATGTTGGGGAAGGTTGGGAGGAAGGAAGTTTATTTATTAAACATAAACACTAAGAATATACTGTTGGGGTTTTTAGGGGGGAGGAGGCCTAATTATTAAACATGGGAGCTATTAATTTAAGGTTGGGGCTGTTTGGGGGGTAGGAGGCTTATTTATTAAATTTAAGTATTTATTTAAGTATTTAAGTATATTAATTTAATGCCGGGCTGGTTGGGGTAAAATATCCTAATTATTAAATGTGTACTAATTTATTGTTTTGGACTGGTTGGGTGGGGGGGGGGGGTTGGGTTTGTTTAACTGTTAATGCTGAGAATACTATTAATTTAATTTTAGTTCTGGTTGGGGTAAGAAGGCCTATTTATTAAATACAGAACACTAGTAATGCCATGGTGGTTGGGTGCCTAGAGTGTTGATTATAAGCACTGAAGGGCACCCAAACTTTATCTCGCTATCCCTTAGAATCTTTAATAGCGTCGCCCAACGTAAACCCCTAAAACCTAACCATCTAACTGAATCTGCCCGGGGAAATTTGCTCAAATCATGAGCAGGACCACTCTTACCGGCCCAAAAAACAAATGAATGGCCGACCAGCCAAAAATGCTTCCCATCCTGCCGTAAACCTGCAACATGGAGTAAAATGCACATAAAACAAATTTCAAGACATAATACATGGTATTAGAGAAAGAAACTACTATATATTTGCGCGCAACGCAGGGTGACGCATGCGGAGCTAAAACCGGAAACCCCGGGGTGCCACAAGCCAATCAGGCCCCCGGGGAAAAGAAATGGCAAATCCCTCCACGCCTCCTTTTAACAAGACAAGCAACGCATGTCATGGGTCAGCCTTACCACATTGCATTATTAAGCCTAAAGCGCAACAGCTGGCCTAACATACTGTTTGAAACACTTAGACCTTCACCTACCCGAAGCCACGATACTCTGTTCCGACACACCCTCCTCCGCCGCTACTGTAGCCGCTCCTATTCTAAAAGAATGAGTCCCATAGTCTGCTGTATCCAATCCAAGTTTAGCAATACAATTCTTAAAGACCGCGGAAAACTGGACCTTCGTAAGGGGGTACCTATCATGGTGCCTAAGCCAATTACCACCAGGAGCAGGGGACATATCTCTATACAATCTTGTAAACTCAAGTGGGCAAACTGCAATATCCTGATTACGATGCTAGGTAATCCACCGCCCCCTACCCAAAGGATCAGTCTTCAATCTATGGATCTTACAAGCTATGTTATCATTCTTAACCACAACATTTCTGTGAAGTAACCCTGAACCGATTGCCGATCTAGATGAAGCTAACAACTCACCTGTAAACCGCTTATGGTGGACAACCTTCTATACCATCTTTAACCTTTACCAGAGTTAACTTAACAACTAAAATAACGACACAGAGACTTGAATTGGCGTTTGAAAGGTCAGGAATTTATTATAGGCGAAACCTGCTGGGGAAAAATTGGTGGCCAACATAAACAGACCAATCAGCATCCAGGCCACACCTACTAGTTGTAAATTCCGTCCAAACTAATTTGGACTCGACTAGGCGTAAAATGCCAAACTCCCCCATTTGGCACATTAGCTGAGGCCCGCCCGCCTAAGCGGAGCCCCTTAAACCCGAAGTGCTATTCTGCTAATTGCCCAATCCCTTTAAGAGGAGAGTGCCTACTACGCCTTCAATGTAACAAAATGGCCGCTGATTGGGCTGCTTACTGCCACAGCTAAGGTTTCCCACCAGGAACCGCAGCCCGCCACCAACAGACCTCTCATAGCCAAACAAGAAAACCAAATATCTGCTCTATAAAGTATGCCATACCCAAATCAGACAAATGTACACCATCGGGCCTATAGTACTGCGTCAACACAGCCCTTATGGACGGATAACTAATGCAGCCACCACCTACTTCCTGAAAGGTCTTCCGAACCGCCCTATTTACCTTCCCACAAGCTTTCTCAATCCGTGCTGGTTTATCCGCCCCTCTCCAATTGCGCCTAGGGATAATATCAGACCATGTAAGGTGAACTGTTGGCCAATGTAACTTAATGGCCCCGACATCAGATCTTATATGTTCAATGAGCTCTAAACTGGACCACTTACCCAGGTCATTCCCCCCAAGGTGAATTACAAGTTCTAAAGGGCGCCCAAACCTACTCTCTGTGTCTTTTAGTATCTTCAACAGAGATTCCCAACGCATACCCCTAACACCTATCCATCTTATTGACTCCGCCCTGGAAAATTTGCTCACATCATGAGCAGGGCCGCTCTTACCGGCCCAAAAAACAAATGAATGGCCTACCAGTCAAATACTCCTCCCATCCTGACGTACACCTGCAACATGGAGTAATTTATTAGTAGTAAATTAAATGGCAAAACGTAAAACATAATTAATACTGAAAACAAAAAAATGCCACATTCGCGCATAACGCAGGGTGACCCATGCGGAGGTAAAACCGGAAACCCCGGGGTGCCACCGCCAATCAGGCCCCCGGAGAAAAGAAATGGCAAAACCCTCCGCGCTCCCTTTCAACAAGGTAAGCAACGCAACGTCATAGGTCAGCCTTATTACATCGCCCTGTCTAAGGCTAGAGCGCCACAGCTGGCCTGACATACCGCTTAAAACACTTAGACTTCCATCTACCCAAAGCCATAATGCTCTGCTCAGACACACCTTCTTCTGCCGCTACCGTAGCTGCCCCTATCCTAAAGGAATGCGTCCCATAGTCCGCTGCACTCAAACCAAGCTTAACCACGCATATTTTGAATACCGCTGAAAATTGAAACTTTGTAAGGGGAAAACCATTACTATGTCTAAGCAAATAACCACCGGGAGCAGGAGACATATCCCTATACAACCTTGTCAATTCTACTGGGCTGCAGGGGCATCCACGGGCGCTCCTGGAGCGCCCGCATCTAACATGGCCGCCGGAATTGGGATGGACTGACGCGCATGCGCGCGCGTCTTCGTGCGCGTCGTCGCGCATGCGCATAAACTTTTCTAGCCGCCGCGGACGCAGCGGAACCGCCGGGGACACCCACCCCACTACCCGAGAGGGGGGAAGAGGAAACACCCGTCGGCGAGGCCCGGATCTGGGCTCGCCGCTTACTAAGGGCCGAGGGGGGGGGAACAAGCCTCAGGGAGGCGGTGGGGTGGAACCCTAACTCTCTTGGCCCGGAGCATAATGGGGGATCGAAAAGGTAACAAAAAACAAACAAGAAAAAGAGAGAGGGGAAAGTGGGGGGGCAGGGACAAGAACTAGGGGAAAAAGATAAGGTGGAGAAAACAAGGAGGAGAATGGATTGGGAAGAAATGTGAAAAGAAAAGAACACTGAAAATACAACTTAAATAAACTCGATCACAGCAATAAATGCAATACCAAAAACAGTATAACACAGTTAAAAAACACAGTGAAAAAACAGTTTATGTAGCAATACTTACCAGGACAACAGAGAGCCCATACTCACTTAACAAATCTATCCGGCAAGAGGAAGTCACATCCTTTTCCTATATGTTATAAGCCTCCTCAGGAAAGCAAACCCCTCCCCTTCCGGCTCCACTGATTGGATAACTCAGATTTCTACCACAACCCAGATAAGTTAACTCCTGGTATGCCTGTACTTTTTCCTCTGCCTGCCCCCTCAGTGTTTATATCACCTCGGTCTCATTCAATCCCTCTGTTGTATTTCTGTAAGCCATGAAAAAAGCCTTTACACACTCAAGCCGAAACAAAGCAGCTTCAAACTCATTTAAAATTTTCCAAGAACATGCACCACATAGCCATATAATCTCTAATTTCCTTGGATATCCTCACAAAATGCCTTGCTTTTGTAATCCCAACCGTAGCCCTCTCTAACTTCTGGCAAAAAACCCTACCCATGGGTATCACTCTACAAGCAAAATTAAGCAGGCCAAGCAGTGACTGCACCTGTTTTTACTGCACCTTACACTCACCCTGAAACGAATCAATCACACCCCTCAACTTAGCTACTTCCTCCATTGGAAGCTTACAACACCCTGCAACAGTGTCAATTTCAATAACCAGGTATGACAATTTCTCGATATGCCTCGTCAACACGCCAGAGCGTGACCTTGATGCTGCCAAATCATCTGTAGCCTTATTAGTGATGGCAAACATATCCACAAAACAACCTGTGCCTATCTTACCACACACCCGGCACCTAATATCCCCCTGACGGCTGTATTGGAACAGCGCACCACATCGTCCCTCAATATCCTGCTTCCTTCATTGGAACCAACACCTTCCAACCCCGCCCTATGGCAGGTACTACACAACTTCCTCTCCAGGAGCTTCATCAATCTTGTGTCTGCCCTCCCAGACCTGGCCAGAACCTCACTCCCAGAGGTAGAAGAGCTGGAATCAGAGCTAGAACCAGACACCCTACTGGCATGCTCACCAACTGATCCACAACTACCACCTTCCACACGTGATGACGGGCCCACCATGGCCGTAGATGCGGCTTCCGCATAAGAAGCACGCCCAGACCTCTGACCTGATGTCACACAACCAGCCGAACCTGCAGAGGGAGAAACAGAAAGAGAGCTCCCCGGCCCAGGAGCCGCAGTCCCTGCATCCACCAACAGTGCTAAAGTAAACAAACTACGGTCAGCCGACCGCGACTGGACCTGCTCGCTGACCTGGGTCAACTAAATTTGAGGCAATCGTGCAGGGGACACTCAATGACCTGCCAGGGAGGATGCATGATCCTGCCCTGAACCTGATCCGCCAGTCACCTTAACCTTTTCATCTACATGCACCCTCAGTGTTTATATCACTTCTAATCCCAGCCCTCTCTTACTCTTATAATAATTTTTTTGTTTTTTTTGTTTTTTTGTAACTACCAATATTTTAAGCATATTACATAAACATCTATATCTGTATATCTAAATGAAACAAATAGATCTATATATTTATATATCTATATATCTATATATCTATATGAAACATCTGGTGTTAAATCAGCAACAGTGTCCATCTTTCCGTGCTCATGAACAGGGGAAATGTCTTGCACTGACGGATACAGTCACCAGTCCTCTTCTATCAGATAATTTCATGTTTCTAATACATTTGTAGTATGTGCAGGTTTTATATGAAGAATTAAAGATCTCTGGTAGATTTGGTTAAATCCATACTTAAGACCACTAATTTATGTAAATATATTGTATCTTTAGATGGCTGATGGTGAAGGAAAGAGTAAAACAAGAAGACTTATGTTACAGCTATATTTCTAAATGTGGAAAATGTATTATATGTAAAATATATTGATGTACAGAATCCTGAATTTGGATTAAAATGTGGATAATTCCTAGCAGGTTTAGGAAGATTTGTGTTCAGTTGAATCCTTGGGATTCAGCCAACAGAATCTGATTATTATTTTCTTGGTGTATATATGTGTAGAACATTGTGGATAGTGCATCAGTACAATATAGGTGTTTCCTAGGTTAGTATGTGTAGAATCAGACAACTTAACCCTTCAGTGCAAGACATGAGCTCACCCTGTATGCCGCATGATGGTATGTCTCAGTTCCCAGCGCTGCCATTGTCTTGGTTTCCACTGATGTTGCTCGCAGAAACCACCCTTCCACATCTTTTACGAATCCACCTCCACAGGGACTGAAGACGAGATCTCCGGGGGCCAGATGTTTGCTGTTGCCTCCGCTGCTGCTGGTCTGCTGGAAGGCAGCACCATGAGCACAAACAGAAGAATGAAAAATCTGCTTGTGCATCATTCTCGATGGTGATCTCTCTTGTGTCCACCTGCGGTGATGTAGTGATGACCACGGGAACGGAAGAAGGGATGTTGTCAATTGAGGCATGCGGTCTTTCTGGTGGGGATGGTGTACAGTCTGAGACCAAGCTGCATAGAGCATGAAGACGTTCTGTTGCTGTCTGTTTCTCATGTGTATTCTGTAGGGGGAAAAAGTTTGAGTCCAAGCCTGCTAAGAAAACTGATACTGATCTTAGTAAATGTAACAAGGATTAGTTATTATCGCAGGCCTGGATGTTCTATGGGGGAATTTAATTGGCAGCGTTACTCGTGAGAATAACGCAGCCCACGCCCTATTATCGTTAGTACGATAATTTTAACGCGGCTCTCTACTCAAGGCTTTCAGAGCTGCAAGCAAAAATCAATGTTGAGATTACCGTACTAACGGTAATAATGTGCACTATTACCGTAGTAACATTAATAGTGCAAGGAACGCGTTATTCTCACGAGTAATGCTGTCAATTGAATTCCCTCCTCTGAATGTAACTTAATTAAAGAGCACAAATTGTGCGGACATAATGAATTTTACCAGCTTCCTTCACCATTATGTGTTCTAATAAAGTCATGTGATGAACTACAGAAGCTCTAAGGCTCATATACAAACATCAAAACATTCAGTTGCTTCCCTAAAAGCAGCTTCTCCTCCCAAACTAGCTCATTAAAATAACAGTGCAAAACTAGACACAGTTGTGCGCCTTATCTGCACTTAGCAAAGCCGCCCCCTGATCTATCTGTTTCCGCCAATCAGACCTTTTGCAGAGGATAATAGAATCCATCTAAATATGAAGTCAAAAAGCCACCATACCTCATTGATGGGAACTTCACATCCAGCATCTTCAGTTGTCTTCACTTCATCAGATGCTGAGAATTCTGACTGTTGATAAAATGTATGCATATGAAAAGAATGACTACACAATGGGGTAAACCATGTACACAGGTACAATATCCTAACCATGAAGCAACCATTAGTTTTACGCAATTCACTCCTGGGGCTGCATGTGCATTAAGTTGTTTTGTTTTTTTAAGCTGATGGAGATATCACAGATGAGCTGTAACTTGCAGTAACCAATCATAACAAGACATTCCCAGTAGTAGAAGTAGACGGCATTGGACAGAAATTAAAAAGAGGACATATAGATAGCAGAATGTCAGCTTAATAAAAGAAACAGGTAGACAAAGCCAAAAGGACATGCGCATGGTTTAACAAACAAGGCAGATTATATTTGTGTTGCGTCTGTTATATTAATCTACATGCGGAAGCCAAATACCAATAATGGACTGAAATTTTAGGAGCTACAGCCAAAGATACATTCCTAGTACTCGTAAAACAGGATAGCACTTCACGTGAACCAAACAAATGAGAAGACCATCCCCAGACTAATAGTAGGATATCATAGTAGCTGATAGTGTAATTTAGCAGATATTTACAAACATTGCATGAAATGGGAAACCCTCAGGAATCAAACACTCGATCCTAAAGAGATCAATTTTATCAGGAGGTAGAAGATTTCCCGATGTCCAGCTCTACTCCTGGGCTTTGTGTTGACTTTTGCTACCTCTGGTACTATCATCATCATCATTTATTTATATAGCGCCAGCATATTCCATAGTGCTTTACAAATGGATACAAACACAGTAATAAAACAGTACTGGGTAATACAGACAGACAGAGAAGTAAGAGGACCCTGCTCACAAGCTTACAACCTATGGGACAATGTAAGTTTGATACATGAGGTTAAGTGCTATATATTGTATATTGGTCAGATTGCAACTGTAAAAAGTGCTCAGTGGGCTATATGATCCAGTCACACAGCAATGTTGGTCAGGGGGTCAGAGAGATAGAGATGGGATGTGGGGAATAAAGGATAGTTTTGAGCCAAAGATCACACTTAGGCAGCAAGTGTGGGGTAGGATATTTTGTCATGTTCTCAACAGAAATCTAAATGTTTTGCAAGCCCAGATATAAAAATTACTAATATAAGCAGAAGCATAATAGAAATCTGATTTTTCCACATATCCTCTGCTGTACCTGGTATCTGATCTGGATTCCATTTTTCTGCCCCACCCCTCCACCCCTCCACCCAGCTTGCTGTTGCTTTAGACCTCCCACCGCCACCACCACCAAGGCCCAATGGCCTCAACTTCAATTATGTTCCATCTGTGTAAAATTAATATAATGTGAAGTGGTCACTGATGGGAAGACTTATATTTTTAGAAAGTTGTATCTTAGTAAATACCTCCGAGCTGTTATCCAGATAAAATCCTGGGGGCGGTGACTCCAGTCTTGGTGCGCACTAATAGGACAACAAGGAGCAGAAAAAGTAAATGTTATTACAGAGAGAGAATATGGGTTTTTAAAATGAATACAGAGAAAATCCAGTGAATTGTTATAACAAGAGTAGGAGTTACTAGGGTCTAGGATGATATTGCAAATTTGAATTTATGTAAATTTTACATTTCATACATAGATTACTACATTACTACATTATTATTATATATATATATATATATATATATATATATATATATATATATATGATTTTATATATATATATATATATATATATATATATACATACACACATGACATTTAATAGTGTATTATTGTAGTAGGTTTAGAACTATGTGACTTAGTAACTCTCTCCCTGAATGATGGCACTGTGCTGTTAACGTTAGACCATAGGGCCCTTTTCTTATTCAATTTGATTCCAGAGAACTCTATTATAGATGTGAGATCTCTGTTCTCAAACATCTTTCCCCATAGTGGCCTTATGAACTGTCAGATCTATTCAGGTCGAAATGATCTACTGAAGGAGATTACTTTACACCTCATCCACTCATACTCATACAAGTGGGTGAGTAAGAAGGAGACAGAATATTTTATACATTGTGATGACTGGGCAGCATAGTTTTATCAGGTGCAGATATAGAAATTATTCATATTAACAGGAGCATAATAGATATCTGATATGTACACATTGCTGTAGACCACCCACCACCAAACCATCACCAACCAGCAAGGCCCATGACCTCAACCATATTCCATCTGTGTTAAATAAATATAATATGGAGAGTCTACTGATGGGAAGACTTATATTTTAAAAAGTTGTATATCTAGAACATACCTTAAAGGTGTAATTCAGAAGATATTTTTCTAAAGCTGTATCCGGTGTTGGTGCACAACACTAAGAAAACAGGATGCAGAAAAAGTAAATGTCATTATAAACATGAGACATCTCTGTTCTCAAACATCATTCACCAAAATGACCTCACAGACCGTTGGGAATATTCATATCTAACTGATCTACTCTTGTAGATTATGTTACACCTCTTCCATTCATACTTATACAAGTAAGTGGAAGGGAGTTCTATGAATCCAGGAAAAGAAAGAAAACGGGAGACAGTATATTTCGGTCATTGTGACGACTGAACAGGATAGTTTTCTCAAGGTCAGATATAGAAATGACCCATATTAGCAGACAGATAATAGAGATCGGATGTTTGCATCTGGTACCTGAGAAGTACTGGATTTCATCTTTGCTCCAGCCCTCCCTCCACCCAGCTCGCTGTTGGTGTAGACCACCCACCGCTAACATGCCCCATCAACCTCAACCATATTCAATCTGTGAAGAGTCCGCTGATGGGAAGATTTATATGTTTAGAAAGCTGTATACCTAGACAATACTTACCGCCAAGCTGGAATCTAAATGTACTCCTGGAGGTGCTGATCCGGCGCTTGGTACATCTTCCTAAGACAATCGGGGGCAGTAAAAGTAATTGTCATTACAAACATATTGTAGGAGGAAGTATATGGGTTTTAAAAATGAAAGTCTCTCAACACATGGCTTCAACCTCAAACATATACCATTGGTGTAAAATAAATAAATATAAAATGAAGAGTCCGCTGATGGGAAGACTTATATCTGTAGAAAGTTATATATGTAGAAAATACCTCCGAGCTGGAGCCCATATAAAATACCCGCGGTGGTGACTGCGGTCTTGATACACTCTCCTAAGACAACCGGGAACATAAAAAGTAAATATGGTTAACCCCAGATATGTGATGCTCGCCTATACAGTCTGTCCTATTTCCTAAATAAGTTGCATCTACCATTAACTTATACAAGTTGAGAATGTTACATTTTAGCAGATACACAGATCACGCCGGGGTTCTCCTTTAAAAATTGCCATCTTAATTGCCAGCAGCACCTAGTCCCAGATGTGACTGTATGCAGGGGCCCCCGGCTCCCCTAAGTATGACAGCGTTATTACGTCACGTCCAGGGGCCTCCCTGCACACACTGCGTGAACAGGTGCTGGACACAAGAGAGACGAAAAAAGAGAGAAACCCTAAAATAATTATATCATTAAGGGGGCACTATTATAATTTATAATCATCAAGGGGGCACTAATAATAATTAATATCATTTAGGGATTAATTATGAACAACAAGGGGGCAATAATTTTAATTACACTTATCCAGGGGACTGGATTTCAGTTTTTGTCTTACCACACCACACAGTTTGATGTTGCTGTAGACCACCCACCATCACATCACCACCAGGACCTATGGCTTCAACCTCAACCATATACCATTGGTGTAAAATAAGTAAATATAAAATGAAGAGTCCACTGATGGAAAGACTTATATCTTTAGAAAGTTATATATGTAGAAAATACCTCCGAGCTGGAGCCCACATAAAATCCCTGTGGTGGTGACTTCGGGCTTGATACACTCTCCTAAGACAACCGGGAAAATAAAAAGTAAATGTCATTACAAACATACTGTAGGAGGGAAACAAATGAATGACTCTCAATACAAAGGAAAGCCAGTGAATTGGAATAACAAGGACAGAGGTTACTAGAGACTATTAATACATTTCAACTTTGAATTTAAGTGATGAAATTTACATGATACTGGTATAAAAATGACTGCTGATTCATACCACAGGCTCTTTGCAAGATGGATGTTAAAGAACCATTGGTGGGAATAACTGGTACCTGGACCACTACCTGGTGAGGATCATGTTAGGGAAACATGAGAACCTTGAAGAGGAGGCTCATATAGGGCCTGATTCAAGTCC